>NC_090266.1:172815309-173115309 GCF_040414725.1 Anabrus simplex | reverse complement strand
GCCTTTGAATGTTTTCTGCCAAGTAAATACCGACCAGTGAAAGCTGCAACTTCACTCGTCATTTGTGCATTTGATTACTGTACTCGAAGTAAGATGTATTTATTGTAGTGATATGACTCTTATCAAGTGTCTTTCGTCATTAGTTCTCCGTCAATCTGACATAAAAGTATAGGCTATGTCAAACTTCTACACGTAATACAATATCTTCGTCGTAAACTGAATGACGTTTCACCTTTCCTTAAATTTCTAAGAAATAACACGGTTTCAATAATTTTGCTCATGTGGATGTGTTCAGTATTTTTTTTAAAGTTGCTTTACGTCGCACCGACACACACGGGTCTTATGGCGACAATGGGACAGGAGTGAAAAAGAAGCGACCGTGACCTTAATTAAGGTACAGCCCCAGCATTTCCCTGGTGTGAAAAGGGAAACCACGGAAAAACATCTTCAGGATTGCCGACAGTGGAGCTCGAAGCCACTATCTCCCAAATACTGGATACTGGCCGCACTTAAGCGACTGCAGCTATCGAGCTCGGCATATTCAGTATTCTGTGGTGGTCAGTAGTGTAGGTATGTTGTGCATATTTGAACAGATATGTATTGAGACAAATACAAGTACCTAGTCCCCGTGTAAGAAGAATTTACCAGACGAAGCTTAAACCTCGACCCTGCCGGGAATCAAACCCTGGATCCTCTTAACCGATGACTGGAACATGGAAAAAGCGGCCGTGACCTTAATGAATGTACAGCCCCACTATTCGTCTGGTGTGAAAATGGAAATAGAATGAAAAATACTATCATCGATAGGGTTCGGAACCACCATCTTCCGAATGCATACTTAAAACTGCCTAACCGCTTGGTAGGCTGCACTCCCAAACTACCGATATTTTTCTTTGAAATGGGATTTATTTAAGGTACCGATAACTTTACTGGCACATGTCTCTCCTACTTGAGAATCCGCAAGCTCAGACTGCGATAGCGATCTCACTACCCTGAACTAAAGAGGCGAGTGTCTAAGTTACGTGGCTAGAGCAGAGAGAAAGGGATAGATAGCAGCATTTATGAGAGAGGAGAAAATATGCATCGCTTTCATTCTCTGAAAAAAGAAAAAATAATCACAGCCGGCCGAGTAGGGCATACAACTAGGTGCTCAATTCCTGTGCTCAAGGTTGCGGAATAGAATCTCGGTTGGTCCTGGTTTTAAGGGAAGAAAAAACTCTAAAAGGATGCTTGTAGTTTTACGTGACTGTTACCATCAAAACCACGAGACCTCCAATTTTACGTGGATTCTGAACACCAGGGAGTGACATTTGAAACATTCCACAAAGGCACAACGCGCCTCAAAAAGTAAGTACGGTGACCGGGCGAGTTGGCCGTGCGGTTAGGAGCGCGCAGCTGTGAGCTTGAATCCGGGAGATAGTGAGTTCGTATCCCACTGTGGGCAGTCCTGAAGATGGTTTTCCGTGGTTTCCCATTTTCACACCAGGCAAATGCTGGGGATGTACCTCAAAGCCACGGCCACTTCCTTCCCATTCTTAGGCCTTTCCTATCCCATCGTCGCCATAAGACCTATCTGTGTCGGTGCGACATAAAGCAAAACATCAACAACAAAAGTAAGGTGACAAGAGCTCGCACGGAGAAACTTTTTTTCAGGCAGATACGAGGATACACACTAGTAGAGCACTGATACGCATTACAATTCAGCATAGTCACCATTCCTGTCAAAGTACTTGTTTCAACGGTGCACCAAGGCATCGATTTTGGCATGAAAGAATTCTGCGTCCACTCCCTGAAGTCATGTCATGACAGCATGCTGGACGGCCATTGGATCGCTTACCACTTAGATGCTTCTTCAACTGTCCGAAGAGATAGAAATCACTGGGTGCCAGGTCCGGCTCCATGGCTAGATGGTTAGCGTGCTGGCCTTTGGTCACAGGGACCCTGGGTTCGATTCCCGGCAGGGTCGCGAATTTTAACCATCATGGGTTAATTTCGCTGGCACAGGGACTGGTTGTATGTGTCGTATTCATCATCATTTCATCCTCATCACGACGCGCAGGTCGCCTACGGGATTCAAATCGAAAGACCTGCACCTGGCGAGCCGAACATGTCCTCTGACACTCCCGGCACTAAAAGCCATACGCCATTTCATTTCATTTCACTGGGTGCCAGGTAAAATGGTTCATTTTCTCACCATGGGAGCGACAGTGAATGCTGCCAGTTACTGCGACAGCGCTAGACCACACGAAGATAACAGCATGCGTGAATTGTTACGCCGCATTCGACAGGAGGTACTGAACAATTCTCCCTACAGCCCCGACTTGTACGAAAACTTGATTGCGTGCTCTCAGAACTGCTGTCAGCCGATCCCTTGTTCCAGACATTACTGGTATAATTGCAAATAAAAAAGTAAAAGAAGAGCTAGAGAAGATAAATTGTCTGTTCAAACCAAATTGAAAAGATAGTTTTATAACACCAGTAGCATTGTCCCATACAACAGTGGTGATTTCAATGTGAAAGACAGTGCGCGCTCTGGTAGAGTTATTGTGAACTCTTGAAGCCCGGTGAAACCGTTAATGCACAACACTTTCGCCAACAAATGATTAATTTAAATCACATATAGATCGAAAGACGACCGGAATGAGCCAGAAGACACGGTAAAGTGATTTTGTTACACGACATTGCGCCGTCTCACACAGCAAAACCAGTGAAAGACACCTTGAAATCGCTTGGATGGGACATCCTTCCGCACCCGCCGTACTCACCCGATCTGGCGCCATCTATCACCTCTTCGCATCAATGAGGCACGCGCTCGCAGAGCAGCACTTCAGCAATTTCGAGGAAGTTGGAAAATGGCTCGACGTATGGTTTGCCGCAAACGATAAGCAGTTTTTCTGGCATGGTATTCATAACTTACATGAAAGATGGGCGAAGTATGTACAAACCGATGGCCAATATTTTGAATAAACAAAAAATGAATTTCCTTGGAAAATTACGTGTTTTCTCTACCACAAAACCGGGAAAAACGTATGCATACACCTGGTATGTGATTGCCCCAATGGAGATATTTCCTCATATGTACGTAGGTCTGCGAAGCCACGTCATGACGGAATAAACGGGCTTAAAGGTTAGGTTGTGAGTTTCACAAATAGGAAAAGTCTCTCGGCTTTAATTACTGGATCAAGCGCTTGGTAGTGGTGGGGACGGAGCGAGTAGAACTGTAGAGTAACTCGGTTCTTCAGGTTTACGTGACGTCACAGCGGAGCACCGATTCAACTCGAATACACCGTATAGCGCTGCGGGTGCTTCAGTAAATCTTCGAGCCAGGCTATACTCGCCAACACCACTGTGCTGTTGTTCAAACTCCAGACTGGACGTCCGTTCTATTTGTGTTTCCTTATACTATACTAGCAAGATACCCGTGCTTCGCTACGGTATTATACTGAAATTTATAATTGAATGCTTATTGTATTAGATATATAATCCGCCGAAATTCGCGATCTGACTCGTTTTCTGCGAGAATCCACCAAAATTCCCGATCTGACTGGTTTTCTATGATTTTACAGCACGTTTCCTCCCACTTTTAAATCTTCCTTTCCAGCAATCGATTTCGTACTTCCCGGGCTAGGCTCAGGTATTCCTCCCGGTCAGTTGGGTCCGTAAATCTTTGCCATCTTTTCCTATAATATTTTTAATATGGATAAAATCCTTCAGGAGATCCAGCGTGGTGTCATATTGGGTGCCTTGGCGGCACTGAACCCGCGGCCGGACTGCATTCTTAGTCATTACTCGTCCAGGAGCCGTTTCCAGCGCGGTCCGCACATTTGACGACGGTCCGGAATATTATTATTATTATTATTATTATTATTATTATTATGTGTTGCTGGAATGGCTGATGACAGGGAAAACCGGAGTATCCGGAGAAAAGCCTGTCCCACTCCCGTTTTGTCCAGCACGAATGCCTCATGGAGTGAGCGGGATTTGAACCACGGAACCCAGCTGTGAGATTCCGGCGCGCTGCCGCCTGAGCAACGGAGGATCCTTATAAGTACATTAATAACAGTAAAATCAATTGGTCTCACCTCCATCTACACCCCACCGCCGTTAAGTTTATTTACCGCCACCCCCCTCCACCAAAAAAATTAAAAGGATGCTTGTTTCTTTATGTTTAAGGGAGATTAAAAACACCAATGTTCACGTCTATTACCTTCAGTTTTGAGATAAAAAAATAATTCACTTTTTTCACTTCATTTCGCAATAATCCCCCCCCATTTTAAATGAATTTTCCCGCAAATAATACTTGTTTCTTTAATAGTAAAGGATCTTCTAAATACCAATTATCACGACTCTAACTTCTTCAGTTTTCGATGTATGTGTCCTCATGATAGGAATTCAACTCCTTTACACTCCCGCCCTCCAAGATGGTTTCCCCACCAAAACGCGTTCTTCTTTGTTTTTAAAGGAGGTCCAAATAAGAATTTTCACGTCTGTAACAACTTTAGTTTTTATTAGATGTATGTATTCTCATACAATTCACTCAATTAATTTTTCAATTCTTTCAACCCCCCCCCACATCATTGGATTTTCCGAGAATACGTGTTTCTTTACTTTTAAAGCATATTGCAAATATCAAATTTCACGTCTGTAACATCTTCATTTTTGAGATATCAGTAGCCTAATTAAAAGAATTCATCACCATTTTCAGTCACTTTTACCCCCCCTCCACCCAAGCGGTATTTCCGATAACTAAAAGTACACGTTTCTTTATGCTTAATAGAGATACATAATACCATTTTTCACTTCTGTAACATGTTAAGTTTTTTTTTAGATATACTGTAAAATTTCTCATTTTAAAATTTCACCCCTTTTGAGTTCCCCTTAAGTGGAGTTTCCAAAAACAAATCACCTATGTTTCTTTACATTTACAGGAGATTCCAAACACCCACGTTTTACGCCTGTAACATTTTACGTTTCCAAGATAATCTGTAGATATCGTCTTTCAAAAAATTCACCCCAATTTGTCACTCCTGTTTAACCGCCATTAATTGGCATTTCCAAAAACTAAAAAATACGTGTTTCTTTATTTTTAAAGGAGATCCCATATGCAAATTATCAGTTCTGTAATATCTTTCGTTTCTGAGATATGTGTATCCTCAATTAAGGCATTCAACCCATTTTCCCCCTTTTACACCCCTCCTATTAGGATTTACAGGAAACAAAAAATACGTGTTCCTTAATTTTTAGAGGAGATTCTAACTACCAATTTTTACATCTGTAAATTTTAAAATTTTAAGATGTAGACACACTCATTTTAAAAAATTCACCCCCAATATTTGGATTTTCCAAAAACGAAAATATACGTGTTTCTTTACTTTTAAAGTAGATCCAAAATACCAATTTTCAGGTCTGTAATATCTTCAGGTTCTGAAATATAAGTATCCTCATGAAAGGCATTCAACCCATTATTCACCCTTTTACACCCTTCCTATTGGGATTTTCCGAAAACAAAAGAATACGTGTTTCTTTATTTTTAAAGGAGATTCTAAATACCAATTTTTACATCTATAAACTTAAAAAGTTTTGAGATATAGATACACTCATTTTAAAAAATCACCCCCTTTTCACCCCCCCCCCCATTAATTGTATTTTCCACAAACAAAAAATACGTGTTTATTTATTTTTAAAGGAGATCCCAAACATCAATTTTCAGGTCTGTAATATCTTCAGGTTCTGAAATATAAGTAGACTCATGAAATGCATTCGACCCCTTTTTCAACCTTTTCCACCCTTCCTATTAGGATTTTCCGAAAACAAAATATACGTGTTTCTTTATCTTTAATGGAGATTCTAAATACCTATTTTTACACCTATAATCTTTAAAAGTTTTGAGATATAGATACACTCATTTTAAAATATTACCCCTTTTTTACAACCCTTAATTGGGTTTTCCAGAAACAAAAATATACGTGTTTCTTTATTTTTAAAGGAGATCCCAAACACCAATTTTCAGGTCTATAATATCTTCAGTTTCTGAGATATAAGTAGCCTCATTAAAGGCATTCAACCCCTTTTTTACCCCTTTTCACACCTCCTATTGCGATTTTCCGAAAACAAAAAAATACGTGTTTCTTTATTTTTAATGAAGATTCTAAATACCAATTTTTACATCTGCAAACTTTAAAAGTTTGGAGATATAGATTCACTAATTTTAAAAATTCACCCCCTTTTCACCCTCCCATTAATTAGATTTTCCAAAAACAAAAAAATACGTGTTTCTTTATTTTTAAAAGAGATCAAAAGTACCAATTTTCAGGTCTGTAATATCTTCAGTTTCTGAGATATAAGTACCGGTATCCCGATTAAAGGCATTCAACCCCTTTTTCACCCTTTTGTGCCCCTCCTATTGGGATTGTCTCAAAACAAAAAAATACGTGTTTCCTTATTTTTAAAGAAGATTCTAAATACCAATTTTTACATCTGTAAACTTTTAAAGTTTTGAGATATAGACACACTCATTTTAAAATTTCACCCCCCTTTTCACCCCCTTAGCGACGGAATATCCAAAAATCCTCTCTTAGCGTGCACCTACATCTTAATATGAATATATCTCCAAAATTTCATTTCTTTATGTCCAGTAGTTTTGGCTCGGCGATGATGAATCAGTCAGTCAGGACAAGTTACTTTATATATATATACTAGCAAGATACCCGTGCTTCGCTACGGTATTATACTGAAATTTATAATTGAATGCTAATTGTTTTAGATATATAATCCGCCGAAATTCGCGATCTGACTCGTTTTCTGCGAGAATCCGCCAAAATTCGCGATCTGACTCGATTTCTAATAGATTACGGTATGTTTCCTCACATTTTTCAATCTTTCTTTCCAGCAATCGATTTCGTACTTCCCGGGCTAGGTCCAGATATTCCACCCCGTCAGTTGGGTCCCTAAATCTTTGCCATCTTTTCCTATAAGCGTTTTTAACATGGATCAAATCCTTCAGGAGATCCGGCGTGATGCCGTCTTAGGTGCCTTGGCGGTACTGAACCCGCGGCCGGACTGCATTCGTAGTCATTACCCGTCCAGGACCATTTTCCAGGGGGGTCCGCACATTTGACAACGGTCCAGAACATTATTATTATTATTATTATTATTATTATTATTATTATTATTATTATTATTATTATTATTATTAAAAGATGTTCTGAACCCCACAGCAAGCTGCAAGATCGCTACTTGGCGGTAAATTACATCTGCTTCCAGTGTCATTGTTACAATGAGACCAGCACCATCGTCGCGCGTAGGCAAGTGTGCGGGATTTCTGGCGATACCAATGACATACTTCCGTGCATTGTTGACCTTATTATAGAGGTGAACAATTTGACGGTCCATCTCATTCCTATCGTTTATTTCAAATGTGTTTAAATTTTTATTTACATGCCAGGAGGATCTACTGTAATCTAAGAACGTTCTCCGAAGGAAAAGGTGGCTGTTGGAAACCAGCCCAGGAAAGATTAAAAATGATCGGTTTATGATCAGAATAAGTACATCGAAACTATATAGCCTGTTTCCAGTCATTCGACAGGGTCAGGAATGGAATGAATAAAGCCCCATCTAGCAGCGACAATAGGAATTGTGCCGGCTGCCGAAGCACACCTCTGGGGCAATGATCGTTGAATGACAAATGAAATGAAATATTGGACAGTGTTGCTGGAATGAATGATGAGAGAGAAAATCGAAGTATCCGGAGAAAAACCTGTCCCGCCTCCGTTTTGTCCAGCACGAATGTCACATGGAGTGACCGGGATTTGAACCACGGAACCCAGCTGCGAGAGGCCGGCGCGCTGCCGCCTGAGCAACGGAGGCTCCTTAAGTACATTATGAACAGTAAAATCAATTGATCTCACCTCCTTTTACACCCCACCGCCGTTAAGTTTATTTACACCCCCCCCCCCAAAAAAAATAGAAGACGTGTTTCTTTATGTTTAAAAGATATTCCAAACACCAATGTTCACATCTGTTACATTCAGTTTTGAGATATAAGTATCCCCATGAAAATAATTCACTTTATTTTCACTTCCTTTCACACTCCCCTCCCCCCCCCCCCACACACACACCCCGTAAGTGAATTTTCCGGCAAAATATGCTTGTTTCCTTAATAGTAAAGGATCTTCTAAATAGTAATTATCACGACTCTAACTTCTTCAGTTTTTGATTTATGTGTCTTCATGAAAGGAATTCAACTCCTTTTCACTCCCGCCCCCCAAACGCGTTTTTCTTTGTTTAAGGAGATTCAAATACCAATTTTCACGTCCGTAACAACTTTAGTTTCTATTAGATGTATGTATTCTCATACAATTAATTCAATTAATTTTTCAATTCTTTCACCCCCCCCCACCCCCCCTTCATTGGATTTTCCGAGAATACGTGTTTCTTTACTTTTAAAGCAGATTCCAAAGCAGATTTCACGTCTGTAATATCTTCATTTTTGAGATATCAGTAGCCTAATTAAAAGAATTCAACACCATTTTCAGTCACTTTTACCCCCCCCCCCCCTTCCACCCAAGTGGTATTTCCGAAAGCTGAAAATACACGTTTCTTTATTTTTAATAGAGATAAAAATACCATTTTTCACTTCTGTAACATGTTAAGTTTTTGAGATATACTGTAAAAATTCGCTTTTTAAAATTTCACCCCTTTTTATTTCCCCTTACGTGGAGTTTCCGAAAACAAATCACCTATCTTTCTTTACATTTACAGGAGATTCCAAATACCCACTTTTTACGTCTATAACATTTTACGTTTCTCAGATATTCTGTAGATATAGTCTTTCAAAAAATTCACCCCAGTTTGTCACTCCTGTTTAACCCCCATTAATTGGATTTTCCAAAAACCAAAAAATACGTGTTTCCTTATTTTTAAAGGAGCTCCCATATACAAATTTTCAGTTCCGTAATATTTTCAGTTTCTGAGATATATGTATCCTCATTAAAGGCATTCATCCCATTATTCACCCATTTACACCCCTCCTATTGGGATTTAAAGAAAGCAAAAAATACGTGTTCTTGTATTTTTAAAGAAGATTCTAAATACCATTTTTTTACATCTGTAAACTTTTAAAGTTTTAAGATGTAGACACACTCATTTTAAAAATTCACCCCCCTTTTCACCCTCCATTATTTGGATTTTCCAAAATCAAAAAAATACCTGTTTCTTTATTTTTAAAGTAAATCCCAAATACCAATTTTCAGGTCTGTAATATCTTCAGGTTCTGAAATATAAGTAGCCTCATTAAAGGCATTCAACCGCTTTTTCACCCTTTTCCACCCTTCCAATTGGGATTTTCCGAAAACAAAAAAATACGTGTTTCTTTATTTTTAAAGGAGATTCTAAATGCCAATTTTTACATCTTTAAACTTTAAAAGTTTTGAGATATAGATAGACTCATTTTCAAAATTCACCCGCTTTTCACACCCCCCATTAATTAGATTTTCCAAAAACAAAAAATATGTATTTCTTTATTTTTAAAGGAGATCCTAAACACCAATTTTCAGGTCTGTAATATCTTCAGTTTCTGAGATATAAGTATCCTCATGAAAGTCATTCAACCACGTTTTCACCCCTTTTCACCCCTCCTATTGGGATTTTCCGAAAACAAAAAAATACGTATTTCTTTGTTTTTAATGAAGATTCTAAGTACCAATTTTTACATCTGTGTACTTTAAGAGTTTTGAGATATAGATGCACCCATTTTAAAAATTCACCCCCTTCTCACCCTCCCATTAATTGGATTTCCCCCAAACAAAAAAATACGTGTTTCTTTATTTTTAAAAGAGATCAAAAGTACCAATTTTCATGTCTGTAATATCTTCAGTTTCTGAGATATAAGTACCGGTATCCCGATTAAAGGCATTCAACCCCTTTTTCACCCTTTTGTGCCCCTCCTATTGGGATTGTCTCAAAACAAAAAAATACGTGTTTCCTTATTTTTAAAGAAGATTCTAAATACCAATTTTCACATCTGTAAACTTTTAAAGTTTTGAGATATAGACACACTCATTTTAAAATTTCACCCCCCTTTTCACCCCCTTAGCGACGGAATATCCAAAAATCCTCTCTTAGCGTGCACCTACATCTTAATATGAATATATCTCCAAAATTTCATTTCTTTATGTCCAGTAGTTTTGGCTCGGCGATGATGAATCAGTCAGTCAGGACAAGTTACTTTATATATATATACTAGCAAGATACCCGTGCTTCGCTACGGTATTATACTGAAATTTATAATTGAATGCTTATTGTTTTAGATATATAATCCGCCGAAATTCGCGATCTGACACGTTTTCAGCGAGAATCCACCAAAATTCCCGATCTGACTCGTTTTCTATTAGATTACGGCACGTTTCCTCCCATTTTTCAATATTCCTTTCCAGCAATCAATTTCGTACTTCCCGGGCTAGGCTCAGGTATTCTTCCCGGTCAGTTGGGTCCGTAAATCTTTGCCATACCGTATTTTCCTATAATCATTTTTAATCTGGATAAAATCCTTCAGGAGATCCGGCGTGGTGTCATATTGGGTGCCTTGGCGGCACTGAACCCGCGGCCGGACTGCATTCCTAGTCATTACCCGTCCAGGAGCCGTTTCCAGCGCGGTCCGCATATTTGACGACGGTCCGGAACATTATTATTATTATTATTATTAATGTTATTCTTATTCTTCTTCTTATTATTATTATTACTATTATGTGTTGCTGGGATGAATGATGACAGGGAAAACCGGAGTATCCGGATAAAAACCTGTCCCGCCTCCGTTTTGTCCAGCACGAATGTCACATGGAGTGACCGGGATTTGAACCACGGAACCCAGCTGTGAGAGGCCGGCGCGCTGCCGCCTGAGCAACGGAGGATCCTTATAAGTACATTAAGAACAGTAAAATCAATTGGTCTCACCTCATTTTACACCCCACCGCCGTTAGTTTTTACTGCCAACCCCCCCCCTCCCCGCAAAAAAATTAAAAGAAGGCGTGTTTCTTTATGTTTAAGGGAGATTCCAAACACCAATGTTCACGTCTATTACCTTCAGTTTTGAGATATAAGTATCCCCATAAATATAATTTACTTTTGTCACTTCATTTCAAACTACTCCCCCCCTCCCCCCTAAGTGAATTTTCCCGCAAAAAATACTTGTTTCTTTAATAGTGAAGGGTCTTCTAAATACCAATTATCACGACTCTAACTTCTTCACTTTTAGATTTATGTGTCCTCATGAAAGGAATTCAACTCCTTTACACTCCCGCCCCCTAAGATGGTTTCCCCCCCAAAACGCGTTTTTCTTTGTTTTTAAAGGAGATCCAAATACGAATTTTCACGTCTGTAACAACTTTAGTTTGTATATATTCTCATACAATTTAAGTCAATTAATTTTTCAATTCTTTCACCCCCCTCCCCCCGCTTCATTGGATTTTCTGAGAATACGTGTTTCTTTACTTTTAAAGCAGATTGCAAATATCAAATTTCACGTCTGTAACATCTTCATTTTTAAGACATCAGTAGCCTAATTAAAATAATTCAACACCATTTTCAGTCGCTTTTACCCCCCCCCCCACTCCGCCCAAGTGGTATTTCCGAAAGCTAAAAATACACGTTTCTTTATGTTTAATAGAGATAAAAATACCATTTTTCACTTCTGTAACATGTTAAGTTTTTTTTTAGATATACTGTAAAAATTCTCATTTTAAAATTTCACCCCTTTTGGGTTCCCCTTAAGTGGAGTTTCCAAAAACAAATCACCTATGTTTCTTTACATTTACAGGAGATTCCAAACACCCACTTTTTACGTCTATAACATTTTACGTTTCCAAGATAATCTTTCAAAAAATTCACCCCAATTTGTCATCACTTCTGTTTAACCGCCATTAATAGGATTTTCCAAAAACAAAAACAAAATACGTGTTTCTTCATTTTTAAAGGAGATCCCATATACAAATTTTCAGTTCTGTAATATCTTCCGTTTCTGAGATATATGTATCTTCATTAAAGGCATTCAGCCCACTTTTTACCCTTTTACACCCCTCCTATTGGGATTTACAGGAAACAAAAAAATACGTGTTCCTTTATTTTTAGAAGAGATTCTAACTACCAATTTTTACATCTGTAAATTTTAAAGTTTTAAGATGTAGACACATTCATTTTAAAAAATTCACCCCCCTTTTCACCCCTCAATATTTGGATTTTCCAAAAACGAAAAAATACGTGTTTCTTTACATTTAAAGTAGATCCCAAATACCAATTTTCAGGTCTGTAATATCTTCAGGTTCTGAAATATAAGTAGCCTCATTAAAGGCATTCAACACATTATTCACCCTTTTACACCCTTCCTATTGGGATTTTCCGAAAACAAAACAATACGTGTTTCTTTATTTTTAAAGGAGATTCTAAATACCAATTTTTACATCTATAAACTGTAACAGTTTTGAGATATAGATACACTCATTTTAAAAAATCACCCCCTTTTCACCCCCCCATTAATTGGATTTTCCAAAAACAAAAAAATACGTATTTCTTTATTTTTAAAGGAGATCCCAAACACCAATTTTCAGGTCTGTATTATCTTCAGTTTCTGAAATATATGTAGCCTCATCAAAGGCATTCAACCCCTTTTTCACCCCTTTTCACCACTCCTATTGCGATCTTCCGAAAACAAAAAAATACGTGTTTCTTTATGTTTAATGAAGATTCTAAATACCAATTTTTACATCTGCAAACTTTAAAAGTTTGGAGATATAGATTCACTCATTTTAAAAATTCACCCCCTTTTCACCCTCCCATTAATTGGATTTTCCAAAAACAAAAAAATACGTGTTTCTTTATTTTTAAAAGAGATCAAAAGTACCAATTTTCAGGTCTGTAATATCTTCAGTTTCTGAGATATAAGTACTGGTATACTGATTAAGGGCATTCAACCCATTTTCCCCATTTTCACCCCTTTTCACCCCTCCTATTGGGATTTTCTGAAAACAAAAAAATACGTGTTTCCTTATTTTTAAAGAAGTTTCTAAATACCAATTTTTACATCTGTAAACTTTTAAACTTTCGAGATATAGACACACTCATTTTAAAATTTCACCCCTCTTTTCACCCCCTTAGCGAAGGAATATCCAAAAATCCTCTCTTGGCGAGCACCTACATCTTAATATGAATATATCCCCAAATTTTCATTTCGTTACGTCCAGTAGTTTTGGCTCGGCGATGATGAATCAGTCAGTCAGTCAGGACAAGTTATTTTATATATATAGATAGATTTAATACCTTTGTTTAAAGTTGTTGCGCTATATTTTCTTCCGGTGTATGTAATAAGAAAGGAGCAATAATGCCATGACAGTCCTCCCAAGCATGGCAGTATTTTACTAGCGGTCCAGGTAGAAAATCCGCTACTTGTAAAATTTGCAATCAAATCTATTGTACAGGTGGAGGAACGTTAAATTTATGGAATCACATAAAACGGGCGCATCGTAAGGACATGGTACAAATACAGTTGCACATCGTGAAAGTAATTCCATTCCTACGTTTGGACGAGACAGTGCAGGAAAAAAAAAGTTGCATAGGAGTTTGGCTACTTTTGTATGCGAAGACATGCAGTCACTGAGGGTTGTAAGAGGATAGAGCCAGACCTGTAGCTTAGATCCTTTCCAACTGAGCAAGAAAAGAACTAGGCCACCATAGCTCACTTGGTATAGAGCTACCAACGCGACCTCGGGAGGTTGTGGGTTCGGATCCCACTGGTGTTCGGTTGGTCATTTTTTTCTGTACTTAACATCTCTTCTGCACCTGTCGCTTTGTGCAAAACGAGCTGAAACTCTGATATTTCTCAACGGAAATTCCTCCTATATAACACCTGTTCCATGCAATACAGAACACTAACGGCACTTCCCATACTATCTGTGTCTTGATTTTAATTCTTGTCACTAGATGAAGAATTGAGTTCATTTGTATACTTAGGCTATTTCCATTACTGATGTTATCTTAACAGATTTTTTCATTTCATGAGTTTAGGCACATTTAAAGCACTAGATTTTGTTTCGTCAATTATCACATTATGGATTACGGTACGTTTATCCTTATGCATTAATATCTATTGTATTTATTTATTCATTTGTATGTTTATTTCTTTATTTATGTCTACTTGATATGCCTCATATTAAGCACAGAGTTGTAATTACCCTGTATGTTACGTTATCTGTTATATTTGTATTACATTATAAAAATTGTGTAAATAACCAATAATAGATAGTACGGAGCATTGTACCACTGATAATAATTGATAACCTTACTTATGAATGTAAACTGTAGCTTAGAATGTCAATATAAAGTTTAAATTTACCGCTATAAAGTTGTACTCGGTTCTGTACTCGGTTTAACCGAGTAATGACGTCACAGTACTTGCTCCGAACCGAACCGTTCCGTCCCCACCACTAGCGCTTGGACAAGAATGGTGATTATGTTGAAGAGTAATGCGTATCAGTGTAGCCTTACATCTGATTATAAAATAAAGTTTCTCCTTGCGAGTTCTTGTTACCTTGTTTTTTGAAGCTGCTGTTCATACAAGATGTAACAATAAGGTACAGCCAAACTCTCAGAACACATTCTTCTCACGCAGAAGAAGAAAACATGGTGTATGGATATGGGTCCACAAACGATTTATTTCGATGTTAGAACTCACTTTCTACAGTTCGATATAGTACATTAATTATGGGAAAAACTCGGAACAGAACGCACCAGAATATCACATGAAATTCCTTCTTACATGAAATGTTGAAAGTCCCCTCTGTTGGCACTGATATATGCATAAACCCGCCGTCATACTGAATCGCGGATGCACTGATATATCCCTAGGACAGGGCCTCTCAGGATGCTTGCACCGGTGCATTGAACGGGGCCTGCCGACAGTGGGGCTCGAACTCACTATCTCCCAGATGCAAGTTAACAGCTGCGCGCCCCTAACCACACGGCCAACTCGCCTGGTCCCACAAACTTTAGGAGCAGGAATAGCATACGTTTCATTCACAAAAATAAAATTTAAGTTGAAAATACGTAATGCAATATCCATGCAGTGGAAGTCAATATCTGTTGCTGCTAAAAGTGATATGCAAGATGAAAACTGTTAAGATATATTAATGGAGGAAATGAACCTCAGTCTACAAACTCAATAATTTCAAGGCTCTACCAAAGGTGTAGATGTAACACTTGCCGATAGAAAGTTGAACAGCGGTTCAACAATCGACCCAACAATAAAACTTGAAATAGTTTGGTGTTGAAAAGAAAAGGATTCAAATATCTAAAAGAAAAATATTGTGTAAGGAGCTGAAAAGTCATAGGGCTGTTAATTGGTGCCACTGCGACAGTTCCAAATTTAACAATAACTTTCCTAATGTCTATACATATCATTTCGTATGGCTATTGTGGTCTAGCGCAGCCCTTGCAAAGCAGACCCTCCTACGAGGGTGGGCGGCACCTTCCGTGTAAAGGAAACTGCATGTTATTGTGGTGGAGGATAGTACTGTGTGTGGTGTGTGTTTCAGGAATGTGTAAATAGCACAACACCCACTCCCCGAGCCAAGGAAATTAACCATTGAAGATTTCATTTTAAAATCCCCGACCCGGCCGGGAATCGATCTCCGTGCCCTGTGAAACGAAAGCCACTACGCTGACCATTCAGCGAAGGAGCCGAACGCTTTAAGATAAATTCATCCACAGTACAAGGAATAGCTCTAAGTAAACATGTGTCGTCATCCCGACGTGGTGCAGCTCCCCTCCATTGGGGGTGAACTGCATATACCATTTTAACCACATACCAGGACTCCTACAATCTCAAATCTTTGGTAGTACTGGGAATCGAATCCGGGCCTCCGAGGAAGGCATTAGGCTACGGGGACGGACCATAAATAACTTAAGAAATTCTCTGTACATTGTACCCCATCACCTGTAAAGTGTCACTGAAAAGTAAAATACGTCCTCTGCTGGTTAGCTGCCTTTGGACAGCTCATTTGTAATTAACATTTTTTTACAAGTTGTTTTACGTCGCACCGACACAGATAGGTCTTATGGTGACGGTGAGATAGGAAAGGTCCAGGAATGGGAAGACCAGGCGAGTTGGCTGTGCGGTTAGAGTCGCGCAGTTTTGAGCTTGCATCCGGGAGATAGTGGGTTCGAATCCCACTGTCGGCAGCCCTGAAGATGGTTTTCCGTGGTTTCCCATTTTCACACCAGGTAAATGCTGGGGCTGTACCTTAATTAAGGCCACGGCCGCTTCGTTTCCACTCCTAGGCCTTCCCTATCCCATCGCCGCCATAAGACCTATCTGTGTCGGTGCGACGTAAAGCAAATCGCCAAAAAAAAAGGGATTGGGAAGGAAGCAACCATCGTCTTATTAATTAAGGTACAGCTCCAGCATTTGCCTGATGTGAAACTAGGAAACCACGGAAAACCATCTTCAGGACTGACAACAGTGTTCGAACCCCTCTATCTTTCGAATGCAAGCTCACAGCTGCGCGCCCCCAACCGCACGGCTAACTCGGTAAACTTGGTAAACAAAAAATTGATGTATGCTTGTTTACCTTTAAACCAACTGTTGGAGTGTACTTCAAGGTAACCCTTGGCTAAGGGCAGCTATTCCTCGAGGATTTTCTCCCTCAGGGATTGCTTTAAGGTTCTCAATATCTAGGCTTCTTCTCCAATGTTAAGTTTATTATGACCAAGTCATTTACAACGAGGTAATAAACTCCTCCTTTTCTGAAATATTTAAGAACTTCGGATGAAAGAACATGAACAATAAAGGACATACAATAATACAGCTTAAGCTTTCAAGGCCAGCGAAAATAAAATAAATTTCCCCGGACTTGTGGGCCGTAGTCTAATTGGGCTCTTCGCTTCACGGCCTACAAGTTTGTAATATTCACTCAATAGAAGGAAGGATAAACAACATGGAAATGAGGAGTAAGACTCCAGTTCTCACAATCAATTTACGGATTTGTTCTTACCGGGAGGCCAACGTCTTGTACAAACGCTCAATGACTTCTAATAGAATGTTATTCTTCCAGTGGAGTGAGAGTTGCAAATGAAACGTGAAGTCTGTTACAAGCCTGATTCCACAGAGAGTTAACTCTTGGCATAATAAAAATTCAAGTCCCCGTTTGAAAAGTGAAGTGACTCATGACTGAATCTTACCTCATACGGCAAAATCAAGTCTGACAGTCACTTGCTCCGTACTTTGCAATGTGCCTCCTGGAGGGGACCTTCTACTCCAGTGGAGGTGGCTGCCAAGATTTCTCTGATGCTACACGAATTTTGACGATACAGATAGAAATCTCAGCTAAAAATAACAAAATGATGTCACGAATTTCTGCAATCTGCACATGTAAACGGCATTCAAGATATTCCCTTATCAAGGTACATCGACGCCAAAAATGGCCTGGTGTATATTCCGTTGGCCGAAAGTGTGAAATAGTGTTAAAACGAGTAGGCGAAGTGAAACCGCCGTTCACACTTTTATTTTACAATGCGTAAATATAATGAAAGTATTCTGAATCACCCAAATAAAGTCGGCAGCTTCTTCTTCATTATCTGTTTACCCTCCACGATCGGTTTTTCCCTCGGACTCAGCGAGGGATCCCACCTCTACCACCTTAAGGGCAGTGTCCTGGAGCTTCAGACTCTGGGTCGGGGATACAACTGGGGAGGATGACCAGTACCTCTCCCAGGCGGCCTCAGCTGCTATGCTGAATAGGGGCCCTGCGGGGGGATGGGAAGATTGGAAGGGATAGACAAGGAAGAGGGAAGGAAGCGGCCATGGCCATAAGTTAGTTATCATCCCGGCATTTGCCTGGAGGAGAAGTGGGAAACCATGAGAAACCACTTCCAGGATGGCTGAGATGGGAATCGAACACACCTCTGCTCAGTTGTCCTCCCGAGGCTGAGTGGGCCCCGTCCCAGCCCTCGTACCACTTTTCAAATTTCGTGGCAGAGCCGGGAATCGAACCCGGGTTTCCGGGGGTGGCAGCCAATCACACTAACCACTACACCACCGAGGCGAACGTTAGAATATACTGAATATAAAACGGTCGAAGGGAGTGTTGTAACATCAGCTCTGAAGAATGAGAAAAATAGAAAAATAGATGTTCAGGAGAATATTGGCAATGGAAATGGGATACTGGCGAAGATAGTAACCTTGCGTTACACAATAGGTTTAGAAATATTGACATCAGTGAAAGAACAAACACAGGAATCAACATCATGGGTACAATTGATGTGAAGAGGTTGAGGTGATATACACAGTAGTCGAGTTTCAAGTAGAAGACAAGAGATGGACTACGAAATTATTAAATTGTATGGCTTATCCAAGAGGCACAGCGAAACCTACTGTAAGAGACAATGATTGGAGAAATAGACGACCATGAAATCTACGACAGGATGCGATGTGCAAGAGGCTTGGTATATAAGTTATTACAAGAATCTCGTGTGCTTAGTGAGAGTTACGTCTGTCTGATAACCTGTCTTACTGTGGAGGCTGTAATTGTGTGTTTGAAAGAACATGATAGCCAAGGGACCGTGTCATTTTCTGGCTTCTAATCAAGGTGGCCGTGGTTCGAATTCCAGCCAAGGCATTTGTGATTTTTAAAATGTTATGTCATGTCCCTGTGTTCGTAATCCACTCAAAACTGGAGATCCTCTGGCAAGATCACAATATCAACAATCACGTAAAACTTGCAAACTTACTTTTTTTCTTATTTGTTTCCAAAGCCCAAATGAGCCAGTTCACGGTGTCTTACGATGTGTCCAATCACGTGGCCAATATATGCGTCTAATGGAAAATCTTATCCACAGGAGAATAATGAGAAATTTACCTTCGGAAGATATGGAAGTCATCTGCCCCTTAATGGACTGTATGCCAATTCTGAAGAGACCATTCAGTATAATGATAGGCCCAACTGTACAGCACCCCATTATGTCTACGTTTGAGAGCTGGGTCTCGTAATGGGTGTCGCGAGTGCCACGTACAATCTGTTTCTCACAGTTTGAGTAGAAATGCGGCGACCTGTAGCTGCCCGGAGATCATTATTCGGCATGGCACCCTGTGGTCAGGTTTCCTTCGAGCTGAAATTCGAAGATAACGGTCATCCAGTACAGTCGTAGCTCTTGGACGGCCTGAGCGAGACAAGTCAGCAACAGTTCTTGTCTTCCTGTACCGTACCCATGTTCGAATCACATCACTTTGATGAACTTTGTTGAACTTTTTCCATGGATCACTCCGAATCCACTTTTCTTCAAATCGGAAGATCTGCAAACAAAGGTTTATGCAAAACTAAACGAAGTCGGAAGGACGGTGAATAGAGAAGAGTGACGGGGGTTCTGAGCATGCGCATCACACAAGGCGATACGTAGTGCTGATTGGGGAAACACCCCGTCCACATTGTTCGTATCTGTAACACGTACCTTCCCTTTGATGCGACGGCAAAAGAACGACTCTCGTTGGGAACATCCCCGATCCGATGATTGTATCGTATTTGATACACGATCTTCATACACAATTCTGTTTTCACAAGGCCGATCGTGGTACAGATACGATTATCTGATACAAGAGTGGATGCACCTTAAAGTTTCCGCACTAGTGCTACAACTTAAACTAAGATACTGCTCCCATTTGAACGTGGCGTTCTGCCTGTGGGCTGGGGTACGTGCAGTAGTAAATATGTTCCCATTTGAACGTGGCGTTCAGCCTGTGGGTTGGGGTTCGTGCAGTAGTAAATATGTTTACAAACATCCTAAAGTTCGTCTTTGTGGTCTGCATAGGACAAGACAGGTAAATGTGTACAAACAACCTCTGGCGCATAATCCTCGCCATTAATAATTTCGTGCGGCTATTTCTAGCCGGGTGCAGCCCTTGTAAGGCAGACCCTCCGAAGAGGGTGGGCGGCATCTGCCATGTGTAGGTATCTGCGTGTTATTGTGGTGGAGGATAGTGTTATGTGTGGTGTGTGATTTGCAGGGATGTTGGGGACAGCACAAACACCCAGCCCCCGTGCCATCGGAATTAACCAATGAAGGTTAAAATCCCCGACCCGGCCGGGAATCGAACCCGGGACCCTCTGAAACGAAGGCCAGTACGCTGACCATTCAGCCAACGAGTCGGACATAATCCTCGCCATGATTTCAACGTTCGGGATGTCGGCGCCACATTTGAAAACTTGGCACACACACGCGCGCGCGCGCGCCTTTTCGCCAGTGCTACGAGTCTGACTGTGAAAATAATATATCACCAAATGTGGCTGTATACGACTGACTCTGTATGCGACAGAAATGTGTATGCTTCATTTTTTAAAGCTTCTTCATATCACTGTTACGATGCTTAAAGTCCGGGACATACTGTACATTCGCAAATTCCTTATATTATTATTAATCCGGGTGAAAACCGCCTATTGCTGTCTTCAACTTGTCAGAAGACACTTGAGGTGAAGAACTTAGGTGGGCTATTCTGTATAGCGGGCGACTTTTCCTACATAGTACTAGCCGAATAGCTAAAGCATGCATTCGGGAGATGATGAGTTCTAATTCCCTAATCGGCAATCCTGGAGGAGTTCTAATTCCCTAATCGGCACTCTTGGAGATAGTTTGTCATGGTTTCCCGTTTATACACAGATCAAATGTCATGGCTTTACCTTAATGTTAGTACCACGGCCGTTATCTTCCCATTCGTAACAATTACCTACCTCAGTGTAGTCGAAAACTTGCCTGAGTTGATGGAAGTTCAAGAGCTAGAAAAGGAAAACAAGTCATATTCGCAAATTAGTCGCCATTCGCGACTGCCTCAGTGGTGTAGTGGTTAGTGTGATTAGCTGCCACCCCCGGAGACCCGGGTTCGATTACCGGATCCCCACGAAACTTGAAAAGTGGTACGAGGGCTGGGACGGGGTCCACTCAGCCTCGGGAGGTCAACTGAGTAAAGTGGGATTCGATTCCCATCTCAGCCATCCTCGAAGTGGGTTTTCAGTGATTTCCCACTTCTCCTCAAGGCAAATGCCGGGGTGGTGCCTAACTTAAGGCCACGGCCGCTTACTTCCCTCTTCCATGTCCATACCTTCCAATATCCCCATCCCCTCACAAGGCCCCTGTTCAACATAGCAGGTAAGGCCGTCTGGGCAAGGTAATGTTCATCCTCCCCGGTTGTATCCCCCTATCCAAAGTCTCACGCTCCAAGACACTGCCTTTGAGGCGGTAGAGGTGGGATCCGTCGTTAAGTCCGAGGCGGAAAACATCCCTGGACCGTAAACGGATTATAAAAGAAAGAAAGAAAGAAAGAAAGAAAGAAAGAAAGAAAGAAAGAATATCATCCCCCGGAGATTACGCGAGAGGCCTCGCTAGCCGGCAAGCTTTTATACTCAACGTAGGGCCTATATTAGAATATTATCCTTTGACCCGATATAATAATAATAATAATAATAATAATAATAATAATAATAATAATAATAATAAATATGACCTCAGCTACCTGTATAAGAACTTCTCAAGTGCTGCCGTTAAGAAAGGCTGAGTATAATTTCGATGTTTCGATTGGTCTCCCATGTAGGCTAAGAGCCAAGAGGAACCTTACTGGACTAATAAAAAACCAAACCAAACCCCATGGCGCAAAATACCCGAAGGGCCATGGCCTACCAAGCGACCGCTGCTCAGCCAGAAGCCCTGCATATTACGAGGTGTCGTGTGGTCGGCACGGCGAATCCTCTCGGCCGTTACTCTTGGTTTTCTATAACCCGGAATCCAGAAGACGGCAAAAGCAATATCAGCGTACAATGGGACATTTCTTGAAATCCAAGTTCTCATGAAAGAAATGAAATGGCATATGGCTTTTAGTGCCGGCAGTGTCCGAGGACAAGTTCGGCTCGCCAGATGCAGGTCTTTTGATTTGACCCCGTAGGCGACCTGCGCGTCGTGATGAGGATGAAATGATGATGAAGACGACACATACACCCAGCCCCCGTGCCAGCGAAATTAACCAATTCAGGTTAAAATTCCCGACCCTGCCGGGAATCGAACCCGGGACTCCTGTGACCAAACGCCAGCACGCTAACCATTTAGCCATGGAGCCGGACATCCAAGTTCTCATTATTTTAAACCTGAACACAAATTCAGATAACTTTGGCTTAAAATGGATAAATAATTTCCCCTTTTTGTCCGCCTCTGTGGTGTAGTGGTTAGCGTGATTAGCTGCCACCCCCGGAGGCCCGGGTTCGATTCCCGGCTCTGCCACGAAATTTGAAAAGTGGTACGAGGGCTGGAACGGGGTCCACTCAGCCTCGGGAGGTCAACTGAGTAGAGGTGGGTTCGATTCCCACCTCAGCCATCCTGGAAGTGGTTTTCCGTGGTTTCCCACTTCTCCTCCAGGCGAATGCCGGGATGGTACCTAACTTAAGGCCACGGCCGCTTCCTTCCCTCTTCCTTGCCTATCCCTTCCAATCTTCCCATCCCTCCACAAGGCCCCTGTTCAGCATAGCAGGTGAGGCCGCCTGGGCGAGGTACTGGTCATACTCCCCAGTTGTATCCCCCGACCAAGAGTCTGAAGCTCCAGGACACTGCCCTTGAGGCGGTAGAGGTGGGATCCCTCGCTAAGTCCGAGGGAAAAACCGACCCTGGAGGGTAAACAGATGATGATGATGATGATGAATTTCCCCTTTCATTACTCCCTAAATTGCTTCAACCGTTACACTAAAGGGCTGGGAGTTTCTATCGAATGTCATTTTTATTCTGGTCTCTTTTTTACAAACATGTTAAATTAAACTCATTTTAACTATCGTGAACTCTATCATACGGTTCTTATAGATAATATAAACGGATATTTTACTGTTTATGTTATTATTAACTTACACTTGACAAAAATGGTATAAACACGTATTTTATCTGTTTCCAAGTAATATTCACATGTTTTGTGCCGATAATACTATGTGATTTTATTTGTGTTTGCTTATTTTGGATCTCCTTTCCTTAGAAATATTTTGCGTTTGAAAATAACGAATATGGTGAGCAATAAGTTGAACAAATAGAAAGCACAAAAAGGCGGCTAGGAATGTGACTAGTTTGCTGCTGGTCTTGTATGCAAATGCTGGGGCTGTACCTTTCCTACCCCATCGTCACCACAAGACCTATCCGTATCGGTGCGACGTAAAACAATTTAAAAAAAAAAGAATGTTGTCTTGTTTGCGAAGTTTTGAACAATATTTACTGTCTTTTATTTCATATTTTCAAGTTTTTGTCATATATTGGCTATTTCTTTGGACATGAGTAAATGCATATTTTCAGAGGGTTTTAGTCATAGAAAATAATAATAATAATAATAATAATAATAATAATAATAATAATAATAATAATAATAATAAGAGAAGAAGAATAAGAAAAATGGGTGCTACTTTTACGTTTCTGGAGATGCCGAGGTGTCGGAAATTGTGTCCTCAGAAGTCCTTTTACGTGCCAGTAAATCTATCGACCCAGTATTGGCGTACTTCAGCACCTTCAACTACCACCGGATGGATCCGTTCTCGAACCCGTCATCTTGGGCTCAGAAACTCAGTGATCCACTTATCCTCGTAACCATTAGACTAAGAATGATGCAATTTTATGATAACTCCACTGTTCACCATATACGTTACGAAACGCTTCTAGGCTGTTTTAGTAAGAGATCAGAAGTCAGCTCATTGGGCCACTACTATCCAGAGAGTTCCAACAGTGCTGGTATTTGGAAATACAGATACTTTCATAATAAAGGTTTTCTTTAGGTTGCGTATATAAGTCAGAAAGCAAGTCAACCACATGCCAACAATTCCCGTCAGTACATGAACATTTGTAACCCCATAGACCTCAAACCACCACTATGTAGCAAGATTGCAATTAACATCATTCTTTCAGGTAGCCATTTATTTCAAGTACGAATTCAAAATGACCTTGACCTAGTCGCGAGTTGTAGTGCTGGAGAGGAGACTACGCAAGGGGGAGGGCGTGTATCCTTCACGATTTATCAACGGTAATGGTAGGTCCTGTCCGCCTCTGTGGTGTAGTGGTTAGCGTGATTATCTGCCACCCCCGGAGGTCCGGGTTCGATTCCTGGCTCTGCCACGAAATTTGAAAAGTGGTACGAGGGCTGGAACGGGGTCAACTCAGCCTCGGGAGGTCAACTGAGTAGAGGTGGGTTCGATTATCACCTCAGCCATCCTCGAAGTGGTTTTCCGTGGTTTCCCACTTCACCTCCAGGCGAATGCCGGGATGGTACCTAACTTAAGGCCACGGCCGCTTCCTTCCCTCATCCTTGTCTATCCCTGTTCAGCATAGCAGGTGAGGCCGCCTGGGCGAGGTACTGGTCATACTCCCCAGTTGTATCCCCCGACCAAGAGTCTGAAGCTCCAGGACACTGCCCTTGTGGCGGTAGAGGTGGGATCCCTCGCTGAGTCCGAGGGAAAAGCCGAACCTGGAGGGTAAACAGATGATGATGATGATGATGATGATGATGATGAATGGTAGGTCCTGCAGCACACCACATTCCACTCCGTACCTAAAAAATGAAGTGTGTCAAACAGGGTGGACTGACAAGGGGGCATTCCCTACTCGTCAAAACAGATTTCGCTCAAATTTATAGAACATGCAGGGCTTGGCTGGAAATGAAAGTACCCAAAGTGGGAACTCCAGATGGCCAAGCGTATACAAAATAAAAATAAAAATAATTATGTTGACGCGGCTCTCGCACCGTATAAGTCACTTACGTTACTGCACCCAGCGAGCAGTTGTTGGTGTAGCGGTAAGAGCTTAGACTAGTAATTCGATGGTCGTTGGTTCAAATCCTCGTGTGGAGACTGTTTTTTATGTCAACTTTTATATTATTCATTTTCCAACTAACCAAAGAAGTGAATAATTCATTTATTTATTTATACGCAAAAGTTCAAAACGAATCTTACAGTCAAACGACTATTCACGTTTATTGCACATTCCCCAAGGAGGGGAAATAGCCAATAAAGGATAAAAAGAATTTCTGTTTGAACACATCGGGAAAGTTCGCAACTCCAAATTTTCTACAATTGTGCGCTCATTAAAAAAATGACGTCCTATATGCCTTTTGCATACAAATAAATAAAATAAATTAAAATAAATGAATATATAAAAATATAATTAAGGTACATCCCCAGCATTTGCCTGGTGTGAAAATGGGAAACCACGGAAAACCATTTTCAGCACTGCCGAGAGTGGGGTTCGAACCTACTATCTCCCGAATACTGGACCCTGGCCGCACTTAAGCGACTGCAGCTATCGAGCTCGGTCAATGTGCCAAAGAAAATACCAAATCGCTAGGAAAACGGCAATGACACCTGTGGTAATTAGAACCATGCGTGTAAATAAAGCCAATATTACATTAGAAAGCCAATCACTACTACTACTACTACTACGACTAAAATGTTTTTATTCCGTCCCTGAAGGGGATGGCGGGCCTCCTAGACGGCAACTCCTCTCAGGCCAGGGAGATGTGACACCGTGAAGGAGATGTTAGGAGAAGGTGAGAGGGTTGGAGGCCGTGGCCTACACCAGGAACTGTCCCGGCATTCGCCATAGTGCAGGAGGATGGAAAATCACGGAAACCCATTCTCAAGACAGCCGACAGTGGGAACCAGACCCTCTCCGTCTCCCGAATGCAGAGGCGTAGAGCCACGGCAGATCTTCTGCTCGGTTAGTCGGTCGGAATGAAGAGCTGTCGGACCACGGACCAGCTGTGGCCACTTGTAGGTGGAAGCCTACTCTGCAACCGCGGACCAAAGTCAATCAATCACCTCTGATCTGTTATTGTAAGGGCTGTCTCCTTGGTGGCAGACTCCTTGTCAACTGTTTATCTAGCCTTCTTGTAAATAATTTCAAAGAAATTGGAATCTTATCGAACATCTCCCATGGTAAATTATTCCAATCCCTAACTCTTCTTCCTATAAACAAATATTTGCCCTAATTTTCTCTCTTGAATTCCAACTTTATTATGATTTTTCCTACTTTCAAAAACTCCATTCAAGTTTATTCCTACGAATATCATGCAGCGCCATCTCTCCGCTGGCAGCTCAGTTAGTCGAGCAGCAGAGAGCTCATTGATCATAAGGCTCATCTGTTTGTTCGTAAAAAAACAGCCTGGCGCAATCTCTGTCAATGCAGAAGGCAGTCTTCTGTGTACATTCAGTAGGTCCTTTTTTGTAACCAATATATTACGACAGGCTCCACTTAGTGGTTGATTCTGAAAATTGAACAGAAAGAAAGGGGTCCAGCAAATTCTAATGTCACTCTTCCGTTATCTAAACTATAACTTATTACTTATAATCATTTGTAGCCGCAGCTGAATAAGGGATTCCAGTTTTTCCCATAAGACCTTAATTTGTGTAAGATCCTGAAGGTAACCAAGCAAACAACCTATCCAACTAAAGTAATGTTACTAAACAGATTACTGTAGAAATTAATTAGTCTTCTTCTTCATCTTATTATTATTATTATTATTACATCATACTGACATCTTCATTATAGATGGTTATGATTCAGTGTTCAGTATGCAAGCCTCTGTGAATGAACTAAATGTCTCCTCAATCCTCAACTTGCAACTAGCTCTATGGCCTTGTTTAGTACCACACCTCTTACCATTAATTAAAAACTGAGTCAAACTATCACCCTCTCCTTCTCTTACCCTCTATGGCGGAGACTATTATTCTTCTAGGTCCATTCGCTAAACATGACCCACCACCAAAGCCGGTTTATACATACAGCTTCATCCATCAAGTTTACTACAAACTTAGCCTTTTCATCCTTACTCCGACTACCCTCCTGCCATTGTTTCCACCATTTGTACGATGTCTGTTACTTCTAACTCATAATAACACATTTTTAGTTCACTCAGCTCCCGTACATCAAAGTCAGTCTGTGAAGAGACCAATGAAAGACAGTTTCGCCCGGGAACTTACTTCTCTTTTCTTCTGTTGATCGCTAAAATGAGTTCACTGCATTAGCTTTACTGCCGCTTGATACAGTTTCAATTAGTATATAGTCCGCCTATTTCTATTAAGTAGAATTGTTTAGTGGGCAAATATAATTTATGGGATTTTTGTAATGAAAAGTCACGTTTATGTGGTTTGGATTCCACTAAAAATTGGAAATCATAATATGAACAGGTCCGTAAAATTGCCTGCAAACTTGCAAACAGTGGGAAGGAGTGAGCAATAGTACAGATTTAGACATGTTATACGTAAAATTAAACCTCGCATAAACCAAAACGAATATATATATATATAAATAATGGCGTGTGGCTTCCGAAGAGGCCCGGTGCAGGTCTTCCGAGTTGACGCCGTATAAGCGACCTGCGCGTGTATGAGGATGGGGCACGCTACCTATGATTAATTCTGATGAAGACGGCACATAGACCCAGTCCCCGAGCCATCGGAATTAACCAACGAGGGTTAAAATCACCGACCCGGCCGGAAATCGAACCCAGGACCCATCCAGGACCAAAGGCCAGCACGCTAATCATTTAACCACGGAACCGGAATATAAAACGTATAAAAATTAGTTATAGATTAACTGCCAACCTCGGAGCTGAGGACTCTTCAAATTGTGATCGTGTCCTTGAAATGCAACATCTCAGTTCGTTAAGAGTCGACCTTTCCCCATATTTTCATGAGAGAAGGCGTAGATTCTGAGAAATTGGAGATCTTAAATTTAAACTAATTTTTCAAATAAGTAGGCTATTGTTTCTAAATATCCGGTTCTTTGGTTGAATGTTAAGCGTTAAGTCATGGCCTTAAGATGTCAGATGGTCCTGCGTTCGATTCCCGACCTAGTCAGAGAATATATATATATATTTTTTTTTGCTAGGGGCTTTACGTCGCACCGACACTGTCAGAGAATTTAGCCCCATCTTGTTCATTCCACCGGCTCGGTGACTGGAGACACTGTATTCGTTTCAATGCACACAACACCCCGCACTATCAATCAACACAGAAATGCATAATAGTGAACACGTATATAGTCCTATGTATATTTAGTCCTCAGCCCTAAGGCTGGTTGGATCCTCAACAGCTCCGCCATCAACTGTCATAGATGGCCTAGGCATCACTGAAGAGGCGTACTAGCGAAATGAGGAGTGAGTTCCCCGTTGTTTTCCTCACCGTCAAACAGTGTCGGGTCCGAGTGTGAGCCCAGGTGAGGTGTTATTGATAAAAGAGACAGTGGAACCTGTCACGAAATCCCAGCAATGCAGCTACAGAAACGCAACCCCCACAAGACAGGACTGGGTAAGTATCGTACCAGTATGAAATATATGCCACGACTGTGATGGTGGCAACTGGGATAGATTCACG
Source organism: Anabrus simplex (assembly GCF_040414725.1). NCBI lineage: Eukaryota > Metazoa > Arthropoda > Insecta > Orthoptera > Tettigoniidae > Anabrus > Anabrus simplex. Next base: position 173,086,903 of record NC_090266.1, on the reverse strand, counting down.
GTCCGTCCAAAGATTCTAAGCCTATTTTAAGAGGGTGCGAGGTTCATTTAGCCTCGTTAGATCGACTAATAAAAAAGACATTTGTTCTCCGGAGGGGCAGGGAGCAGGTCTTTCGAGTTGACACCCGTGGGTGACCTATGAGGATGAATCCCTGCCTATGATGAAATCTAATGTTGAAGACGGCACACATACCAGACCCCGAGCCAGGGGAATAAAGCAATGAAGGTCGAAATTCCATACCCCACCGGGAATCGAATCTGGGGCCCCTTGGACCGAAAGCCAGCATGCTAACCAGTTACCCACGGAGCCGGACGTTAGATCAGCTGAGGAGCTCTCATATATGAGAGGTAGTGAGCTTGGTCAAGAAAGTCAAGTAATAGACTATGTCTGAAGCAGTCGTCACGTCGATCGTGTGATACACCAATATCAGTTCGGTACCAGTCTTCCTGACTGTCTATGCCGCATGTTTCTTTGAAACATGAAATACATATTTGATGGCGGATAATATACGGCGAACATCTTACCAGTAACTTCGGTGCCCTCATTATTCTTTTTCAGTTCCACGAAACGTCATATTCTTTAGTTCATTTTTAGAGGAACACGTTAGATCGACATGTAACACTTATTTTACAATATTCCTTAATTGATACACGTCGTGTACAATTCTCTAGCTTAAGTGATTGGAGTCATTTCTGACACATACCACTTCGTCGTGTGATTAATCGCCTTGTAGTTCAGTTTAGTCCACCTTCAAAGCACATGTTCTCTGTGACCGTTAATTGGCTCCAGAGCTCCACCCTGTTGATTCTGACACTCGGTTCTCTCATGTTTTCAACAGTTTCTTTCCCTTTTTTCCCCCACTAGAAAAGCCTGGATTACTGTTTCCGGGTCGGTTACTTAACATGATCAGATGTGCTTAAAGACTGCCAAGTTCAGTCGCAAACATTCCTTTTACATCAATAAAATCTCAAGTGTTATCGATACAGCCATTCACGCATATTGGAAGATATTAATATAATTATTATCTTAACAGAGGTTAAAATTAAAGTGAAACACAGTGCCATATTGCAAACTGGACGATGGCGACCTACTCGACCTCGTCAGTTAAATCCGATGACCACTGATCAAGGATACTAAACCAGAGTATTCCTGCGGTAGGGTGGCTACTTACTTTACACCCCTCTACCAGCTAACAGTACGTGGTCTACCCATCCCCACTCAAAGACAGTACTTAACTACAAAGATCTCATGGGATCTAGTTTCATTATGGCCTTGCCATTTTTTAAATTTTGGCTTTCGGTCTTGCTCGACCATTCAGCCAGCCTCTATTTGTATTTTCTTATACTTGCTAATGAGCTATTTTTTACTATATTTAATACTATACGTAATTTCCTCTGCCTGCTGCCATTTCATGATGGATACAGTACTTTTGCATCCATCTCTTGGCACAGGCCAGAGTAAAGTGTAGCTTCCACCGAAGTCCCAGTCAACATCCATGGCTGTGACAATATGGAAGTTGCTGGGGTATGGGTAGTGCTGAGTAATGACATTCAGAGCATGACTAGTGCATCTGAGTGTTATGAAAGGTGCTGCTCATAGGGTCAGTCGTGCTGCAATAGTACTTTCTGATCCAGTGAGGAAAGCAATGGCAAACTACCTCACTCCTCATCTTGCCTAGTACGCCTCATTTTGGTGCTGCCATTGGTTTTTGGGGTTTCCTTATAACCGCATAACCTTTGGTGGTGCTATTTCAGGATTTTTTTGCTTTACGTCGCACCGACACAGATAGGTCTTATGGCGACGATGGGATGGGAAAGGCCTAGGAAGTGGAAGGAAGCGGCCGTGGCCTTAATTAAGGTACAGCCCCGGCATTTGCCTGGTGTGAAAATGGGAAACCACGGAAAACCATCTTCAGGGCTGCCGACAGTGGGGCTCAAACCCACGATCTCCCGATTACTGGATACTGGCCGCACTTAAGCGACTGCAGCTATCGAGCTCGGTATATTTGAGGATCCAACCAGCCTCTGGGCTGATGACTTAACAGACAGACATGTAATTTCCTACTGATTGTTAATTATGGTGCCGGAGGGTGCGGTGGCGAGGTGCAGAATATTGTTGACAGTGGAATGGCATTGTCATTGACTTCTCACCAAGATGGCCACGGTTCGAATATCGACCAATGCACAAGGGCCTTTTGAAATGGTTAGTCACGTTCCTGGGCTTCGAGTTCCATACAAGGCTAGACGTTCTACGGCTATGATAAAAATATCAACAGTCACATAAAACTACGAACTTGCTTCTTTAGTTCGCAGATGTCATTGAGGGTATTTAATAAGGATGAAGACTGTTAGCAGAGGAAATTATTTTTACAATGCGCTATTTTGTAAGCCGTAGTGTTAAGTACTGGAATTGTAAGTGAATTTGCTTATGATGATGCTGGATTTAGAAAGTTGAACTAGTAGTATTTCTTGTAATATTTTCTCTCTAAGGAATTGCTTGTTGTACTCTTGTAGTAGTAGTAGTAGTAGTAGTAGTAGTAGTAGTAATTGTTGTTGTTGTTGTTGTTGTGTAATTATGTATTAACCTTACTTTATTATAATGTGTAATGTTAAGCTAGTAGTAAGCTCAACCTATAGGCCTAGTATTGTAAGCCATTGTGTTAAGCACTGGAAATAATTAAGTTATAAATGAAATTGTATATGATGATGCTGGATTTAGAATGTAAAACTGGTAACATATCTTGTAATATTTTCTTTCCATGGAATTGCTTGTCACCGGGATATTTCCCATTTGCGATGTATTTGTTAATAATAATAATAATAATAATAATAATAATAATAATAATAATAATAATAATAATAATTTCCATCGTGCTTTTCCTAGGTGGGCTGGAGATATATAATCTGGAGCTAATAGATATGAGAACAATGGGAATTATTATCTTTCTTTCTTTTTCCTTAATCCGTTGGATTTCCCCTCGGACTCAGCAAGGGATCCCACCTCTACCGCCACAAGGGCAGTGTCCTGGAGCGTTAGACTTTGGGTCGGGGGATATAACTGAGAAGGAGGAACAGTAAATCGCCCAGGCGGCCTCACCTGATATGCTGAGCAGGGGCCTTGTGGGATTTGGGAAGGTCGGAAGGGATAGACAAGGAAGAGGGAAGGAAGCAGCCGTGTCTTTACGTTAGGTACCATCCCGGCATTTGCCTGGAGAAGAAGTGGGAAACCACGGAAAACCTCTTCGAGGATGGCTGAGATGGGAATCGAATCCCCTCTACTCAGTTGACCTCACGAGGCTGAGTGGACCCCGTTCCAGCCCTCGTCCCACTTTTCAAATTTTGTGGCATAGCCGGGAATCGAACCCGGGCCTCCGGGGATGGCAGCTAATCACACAAACCACTACACCACCGAGGCGGACAAGGGAATTATTACCAGTACAAACAGGCGGAGACAAAGATAGGAGGAAATTTGAATGAAGAGATGAAGTATGAAATATGGTATGGCTTTTAGTACCGGGAGTGTCCGAGGACAAGTTCAGCTCGCCAGGTGCAGGTCTTTTTTGATTTGATTCCCGTAGGCAACCTGCGCGTCATGATGAGGATGAAGTGATGATGAAGACGACACATACACCCAGCCCCGTGTCAGCGAAATTAACCAATGATGGTTAAAATTTCCGATCCTGCCGGGAATCGAACCCGGGACCCCTGTGACCAAAGGCCAGCACGCTAACCATTTAGCCATGGAGCCGGACAATGAAGGAATGATTGTGTTGGATGAAGCAGAAAGGGAAGGGGCATGTGGGCGAATATAGGAGAACTGATAGCTCGAAAAGTAATGGACTTTTGACCATAAATTGACTAGGCTACATTAATTATTATTGCGAGGTGAGAAGTGTAAAAACTGAAAACGCCGATGTGCTGGTTAGAAAATTTATAGAGGCACTTAGCTCTTCACGACAACTGAGCGCACACAGGTGTAACAGTCTACAGTGTAGGCTTACATATCGCCGTTGCGCCTGCAAATACACTATGTTAACTTTTGGGGAGAAATACTGACCCGCAGCACATAAATGTCATCAACAGAAAAAATTCCTTGATATTTCTCCGACAATATTGAACCTTGGATGACAGAACTTTACCGTCCAAAATTCTGAGCTAAAATGTTTCATATAGCGATTTTCACAGGTGCATCGTGTCAACTTGCATTCGGGAGATTGTGGTTTCGAATCTCACTGTCGCCAGGCCTGAAGATGGTTTTCCATGGTTTCCCATTTTCGCGCAAGGCACATGCTGGGGCTGTACCTTAATGATTTTACAAGTGGTCTTACGTCATATCGACACAGATAAGTCTTATGGTGACAATAGGTCAGGAAAGGGCTAGGAGTGGGAAGGAAGCGGCCGTGGCCGTAACAAGGTACAGCCCCAGCATTTGCCTGGTGTGAAAATGGGAAACCACGGAAAACCATCTTCAGGGCTGCCGACAGTGGGCTTCGAACCTACTATCGCCCGAATACTGGATACTGGCCGCATTTAAGCGACTGCAACTATCGAGCTTGGTGTGTACCTTAATTAAGGCCACAGTAGTTTCCTTCCCACTCCTAACCCTTTCCTATCCTATCTTCGTCATAAGACCTATCTGTGTCTGTGCGACGTAACTTCAGGTACTATCGGTTCTAAAAACGCAAAAGTCCAGAGGTAATGGGAAACGTGCAAGTAATTACTGTACAGATCACCCCATTGAAGCTCTGTGACATAACAACCAAATGTGCTAGTAGGCCTACTCGATGCCGCGTGCCGCGACACAGAACAATGGAGACGAGTGTCTAGCCAAACGCAGTATACCACTCAGATGATCATAGGTTGATGGTCTCCATTAAACAATTCCGTCCTACTTCAAGGGAGTGGGAAAGAAGCGGCCTTAATGAAGGTACAGCCCTAGCATTTGTCTGGTGTAAAATGGGTAACCGCGGAAAACCATCTTCAGGGCTGTCGGCAGTGGGACTCAAACCCACTATCTCCCGAAGACAAGCTCACAGCTGCGCGCCGCTAGCTGCACGGGCAACTCGCTCGGTGGAATACCTGTTTAATTTTAAGAACATCCCCAGCAGTGATGGATATTGCACGTCAAGTATGATGTCCTGGGAAGTACTGGAGAGGTAGAAAAGTACCGCATCAAGCGCTAACGAAGCTACTGGTTCTGCTGTAGTAGAACTGGTAGAAATGAAAATGTTATCTGGTTCACCACTTCATTTTTTCCCATTTCTGCTTTCATGCGGTCTATATCGATTACTAGAACATTGATTACAATTTTATTTCAAGAAATAAATTACGTCTGCCTCTGTGGTGTAGTGGTTATTGTGATTAGGTGCTACCCTGGAGGTCCGGGTTCTATTCCCAGCTCTGCCACGAAATTTGAAAAGTGTTACGAGGGTCCACTCAGCCTCGGGAGTTCAACTGAGTAGAGAGGGGTTCGATCTCCTCCTCAGCCATCCTCGATGTGATTTTCCGTGGTTTCCCACCTCTCCTCCAGGCCAATGCCGGGATGGTACCTAACTTAAGGCCACGGCCGCTTCCTTGCCTCTTCTCTGTCTATCCCTTCCAATCTTCCCATCCCCCCAAAAGCCTAGTCAGCATAACAGTTCATTTCCAGTTTTTTATTGTTTTATTTGGGATATAATGACGTTAGGCCTTGGAAGACCGCTCCAGGTCACTGCCTTTTAGGCGGTTGAGGGGGGAACCCTGCTGAGTCCGAGGGAAAAACGAACCCTGGAATGTATACGAATTAAGAAGATGAAGAAGAAACAAATTACGAGTAAAATTACATTTTGTAAAAAGTAACGATTACAAGCAAACATTATTATAGAAGTAGCCTATTCGTTACAAGAACCTTGATTCAGTTACTTCCCAACTCTCGTAAAGCACACAGAGGAGAATCACGGACAATAGCTGATGCACAGAGAGAGAGAGAGAGAGAGAGAGAGAGAGAGGGAGAGAGAGAATCTAAGTCTTTAATGTATGGTGTTACTAGAATACGCAGGAAGTGATTTGAGTAGATCGTATTATAAGTTATGAGATGCTGGGTCGAGATGATGAGAAGAGAATAATTTCGACAAACTTGTACATGAGAAGAGAGAAGACACATCTGGAGCCACAGAAGAGTTGTTTATCTGTTTTTTGGAGAAGTGTAAGATATAAGAGAGCTGGCCCCGTAGTGTAAGGGTAGCGTGTCTTCGTCTTATCCGGAGGCCACGGGTTCGATTCTCGGCCAGGTCAGTAATTTTTACCAGAGCTGGTTCGAGGTCCAGTCACCCTACGTAATTAAAATTGAGGAGCTATCTGACGGTGAGGTAGCAGCCCCGGTCTCGAAAGCTAAGAATTACGGCCGACAGGATTTGTCGTGCTGGCCACACGACACCTCGTAATCTGCAATCCTTCGGGCTGAGCAGCGGTCGCTTGGCAGGCCATGGCCCTTCGGGCTGTTGTGCCATGAGGTTTGGTTTTCGTTGGGTGTAAGAATAGGAGGGGTAGACCAAGACCTGGCTGTGACAAGCAGCTTAGAGTAGATGTAGGATACAGCAGTTACATAAAGGTGAAGAGGTCAGCGTACGATAGGGTAACATTGAGTACCGCATCAAATCAGGTTATGGAGTGAAAACCCAAGCAACATATTACTATAGCATTTATGTGTTAGTGCGACATTAACCCACTAGAAAAATACAGTATATTAACCACAGTTCTTCTTCTCTTCTTCTTCTTCTTCTTCTTTATCTGTTTACCCTCCTGGGTCGTTTTCCCTCGGACTCAGCGAGGGATCCCACCTCTACCGCCTCAAGGGCAGTGTCCTGGAGCTTCAGATTCTGGGTCGGGGGATACAACTGGTTATGATAACCAGTACCTAGCCCAGGCGGCCTCACCTGCTATCCTGAACAGGGGCCTTGCGGGGGGATGGGAAGATTGGAGGGATAGACAACGAATAGGGAAGGAAGCGGCCTTGGTCTTAAGTTAAGTACCATCCCGTCATTTGCCTGGAGGTGAAGTGGGAAACCACGGAAAACCACTTCGAGAATGGCTGAGGTGGGAATCGAACCCACCTCTACTCAGTTGACCTCCCGAGGCTGAGTGGAACCCGTTCCAGCCCTCGTACCACTTTACAAATTTCGTGGCAGAGCCGGGAATCGAACTCGGGCCTCCGGGGGTTGCAGCTCTTCACACTAACCACTACACCACAGAGGCGGACAACCACAGTTCAAGAAGAGGAAATCATAGGAATTTATACTCTATAACAGACATATAAGGAATAAGAGATAATTGTGCTTATTAGGGGCGTGATAGCCGAGTGGCAGAGTCGCTGTTTCTCATTTAGATGACCGCGGCTCGAATCCCAGCCACTGTAAGTCGGATTTTGGAAATCAAATGCTACGTCCAAGTGCTTCATATTCCTCGTAAAACTGGAAATCTCGTGGCAATATCAAAAGTCACTTGAAACTAGAAGGGTTTTTTTTAATTGCGCTGTAAGATAACACGGTTTATCCATATGTAAAGCTAATAAAGCGACCTGTTCACGATTACTAACACATTGACTTCTTGACAGTGTACCCGAACTAAATAATGAAGTTCCTCAACTCGCAATGTTTTCGTCTATATGTAAAAACACCAATGTGGTTACTTGCATTTTCCTTTAGTAGAATTGCTGATGTAAATTTCAACTGACAGAGATGGTTTAAGCTTTCTTGTTACTCAAAACTGAGAATTACGATATATCACACGTCCTAGCTGAAGCACTGACAGGAAAGCCTAGATGAAACACCTGCATATTCACACCTTCATTTCCTAGATAGGGATTTGTAAATTACATTAAAATACAACGTATTCACGTTACACACAGAATAGGCTACGCGTGGAAATGAACAAGTTTTATGCATATATGCTATCTTCCAGCCCAAGGACATGTGATCACGTTCATAGAATTGATAATTCATCGTTAACGATTTTATTCGATAAGACAATTTACAAAATTGAACCAGTACCCCCCCCCCCCCCCATGGCACTACAGCCCTTGAAGGGCCTTCGCCTACCAAGCGACCGCTGCTCAGCCCGAAGACTTGCAAATTACGAGGTGTCGTGTGGTCAGCACGACGAATCCTCTCGGCCGTTATTCCTGGCTTTCTAGACCAGGGCCGCCATCTCACCGTCAGATAGCTCCTCAATTCTAATCACGTAGGCTGAGTGGACCTCGAACCAGCCCTCAGGTCCAGGCAAAAATCCCTGACCTGGCTGGGTTGAATCAGTACACGTGGTGCTAATATTGTGCTTTAGGCAAAGAGAAACAACCATCGTAATTGTGGTAAGGTGTAAGGATTAACACACACAACTCTTGACAGAACCCAAGATATGGTAAAGAGTTTCTTGTGATAGCCGGCTGTGTCGTCACTGCTAAGCGAATGGTTAAACTGACGTTTCTGCTGGAAATGTCCAAGTGACCTAGTAATGGCGTTTGCCAGATGTCAACATTGAAGACATTATATATAACTGTAACATTTCACAGATGCCGAATTGTAAACCGAAAGCATGTCTCGTAAGAAAATTAACACCTACCCAGGCTTAAACACTGTAGCTGTGCGATAACCTTTTAAATTGTAGAGATTAATAGAGAAACAGGATGCAATGACTCACGAGAGGTACGATCAACGTTGCGTCATATCCAGTGTTCCATCAACTGGGAAAGAAACATTGAATTTCAATTAATGTTTTATTTTTCTAACTGAAAAGTATTTAAATGTGAAATAATTATATGGCTAACAGTTGATATTCTGAGTACGAGAAAGTTAACTTCTCTCAACATCCAAACCTGAACATAAGAAGCACGGAACGGTAGTCAGTAATAATAATTTTACAGAGTCCATGGGAATGATTTTGTAGGTACTGCAATGTTACGATGTGGTCTAGTTGTAAACATCGCCACAATGTTGCTTCCATAATTTGCTTCTGTTTCTCGTCTGCTGTAAGAAACAAAAATGTTACGTTGCATTTCCCTAAATATTGCATTTTGTTCATAGACTGAATATAAAGCAATGCACACGGACAAGTTAGATATTTATCTTCTGAGTTATGGCTATAAGTCACAAAACCTAAGGTTTTACTACGGAATTTGAACTAGTGTAATAGTAGCCTAAATTAAAATGAGAAATTTGGTATGCACTGATTGGGCTTCAAAACACAGCTACCTTGACGAATAGCTAATTCTGAAGGAGGAATAACATTAATGGCTTGACCGTCAATTTCAGTAGAATTCATAAATAATTATTAGTTGCTGCTCGTCGCGGATGGCTGTGATTAGAAGTTAATGACACTGTTCCTGCTTTATTTAGATACAGCGTGTACATCAACTTTTTTAAAAATATGCAGTAAAACTAGGGTGAAAAGCCCTCTTTCTGCAGCGTTAGTACTTGAGTAGGTGTATATTATGAATAATTAGACATAGGACTGAGTGATGTATCCTGGAACTCTTAAGACTTAAAGTATACCCTCCCCCAGCACATTTTAAAAGAAAATTAACACTGTAGAAAATGTCACACTGAATACCCACGAATTGTAATTGTTGTTCAGGATTTAAGGCATCACACTTGTATAGGATTACTCCTTCTGTCACAGTGATTACGGCAATTTGCGAAGTTTATTGGCTTAGATGTTATCTTCCGACTTGGACGTAGTTAACGCCATTAAATAACCCTTGTAATTGACGTTTCGTACGATTCATGACTATGTTTAAAGCTTGAAATTATTAGGTGATACACATTTCTAAACCGAGATTTTGGAGCAGTCACAATGATGTTAAATTAGCTTACTCGTACGATTTTTCACCCTTGCTCCGAACAAATGCTTCTTTCAATTCACGCCATGAGACAGCAATCTAATCCCTGACTCAAACGCAGCTGCATACGTACCCTTATTGACCCCATCGACTTAGGCCATCAGAGCCTTCACTCATACACCCGCAAGGACGTGGACCTTAGGCGCCCTCTGCTTCTAAATTGTATCGAGAACAAGACCTTTGTCGATCATCCGGTCTGGGTATATACTGCAGTTATCTAGGCGCACCTGTAAGTATAACTGTCAGTTGAAGGGGGTACACCATACTTCTTTCAGCAAGTTCTGCATCTTAAGTTTGAAAACAACTTTCATTACATTTTATTACAGGGTTGCTGCTGAAAAGTGGAATGGTAGGGTAGGCCCTACTTATTTAAGAAATGCATAGAAATATATTAAGAATCAGGTGTTTAGCAGATATTTAATGCAAAAGCAAAACAATCCATGAAGGCCCTTGGAGGGGTGGAAGGTAAAGGCTTCCACTATCCATAACCCCGACACTTGATAGAGTAGAGAGGTTCGCTGTACGCCCGGCAGCCGTTGCCCCCATGAATTAACCTGATACTCATTTTTGGTGTAGGCACGGTGAACCTCAGGGCCATATGCACCTCCGGAAGTGGAAATTTCGTTTCTTACATTTTATGACTTCCTGTCGGGGATTCGAACCCACGTCCATCCGGAGAACCGAGCACGCCTTTACCGCCTCGGCCAGGCAGCTTCTCACATATTTAATGAGGACGTATGAAAGTGTAGCGATATCTTCAAGAACGTAAGAATAATAAATTAATTGACTTATTTTGGGGTTTATTTTAATGGTGACTGCCGTAGAAGAGGGGGCGTGTTCTTACCTCAGAAAGGCCCTCTTTGGGGCTAGTTGTTATTTCCAGAGCAGTTGCAAGGGCTGGAAGCTATCAACACAAAGTACACTTCACTCTCCACACACTGCTACCACCCACTACTACGCAAGGTCGTCTCTTCAAGCACACACATGAGAAGCTCGTCGTACGTAACAGCTGACGGACAACACTGAGTCAAGCGAGGCAGGCTCCTAGCAGCTCCTCTGTAAGTTGGAGGGGGGGGGGGGGAGGCCTGGGGGGTGGCAACCCTCCCCACTCCCACAATGTACTACTAGCCTGCCTTGCCGGCTGGCCGCAGAGTTGCTTGGCCGGCATATGGATGTTTTTATTCCATGTCTGGCTGATGTCTTCGACATCATTGTCTCACGTAAGAGCAATTCTTTTTTTTCTTTTAATCCACGAGAGGTTATTATACTCAGAGCTGTGTTACTGGTTTGCCTAGGGAATGCTACTCCCTCAACATGACTACTGAGACCGGAAAGAAGAAGAAAGCTAAAACCTTCCCCTGACATTTTAGGCAACGTCCGTTCCACCATATGTCCTCATGTTGACGCCAGTGTGGAGCTCAGCTGGTCTCTTGATCGTTGTGTAACGCTCAACATTTAAAGTGGCACAAATCTTCTACATCTCGGTTCAGGATTTATCAGGCTGAGTTCTAACCACAGCCGTCCAATTCATGCCAGGTGCGGGTTAGATTGCTCACACCTCCCTGGGGAAAGTTGTCACTGTGTACAGGTCGGCACGATCCTCAAACCGGAGAAGACTTCCTCAGCGGAACATTTCATGAGGAAGGGTAACCAGCTGCACTTCATTTATCATACCAATCTAGATCATGGATTCACCTTCTAAAATTTTCTCAGATGTGGTTCTTAGTCGTACAATAGGAGTTAATATTGAAGATTCCGGACTGGTTGAACTGGGTTTGATTCCGGGCAGTGTCACCTAGTTAAGACTGGTTGAAGCACTAGAACGGGGCGCATTAAGCCTTAGATAACAATACTGAGAAGGAAGGCAGGGTAGGTACGCACATTATCGTACAGTATTCCGAAGACTTCAATGCACTGCATGAGGCCTTGAAAGTAACAATCTATACTTAAAAAATAGCATGCACAAAAAGCCGTGACACAACAGACCTTTCAAGATGACGGCTTTCCAGCCAGATGGCCTGCAAGTTATAAAGACCATGTGGTCAGCGTGACGACATATTTAACCTATTGTTTAGCTTTCTTAATAATAATGTTACTGGCTTTACGTCCCACTGACTACTTTTACGGTTTTCCGAGGCGCCGAGATGCCGGAACTTTGTCCCGCAGGAGTTCTTTTACGTGCCAGTAAATTTACCGACACGAGGCTGACGTATTTGAGGGCCTTCAAATACCATCGGACTGAGCCAGGATCGAACCCGCCAAGTTGGTGACAGAAGATCAGTGCCTCAACCGTCTGAGCCACTCAGCCCGGCTTTAGCTTTCTTAATCGAGTCGGCTTTCTCTCGTATCCCAGCTCTTCAGGTTTTCTCATGAGATGAACGAACACCGTTCACTCAAAGTCAAGAAATGAAATCCCTAGACTGACTGAGAATCGAACCCAGTTCCTCCGAGTAGAGATAGGTATGTTACTCTTACATCACGGGGCTGGCTTACCCTTGAATTCTTGGTACCTAAATTGCCTTTGTGTCAGTACATTTCGAATTTTTTTGCTTCACTTCGTTTTCATCTCTGACGAGACGCGTAATAATCAATTCCACCTTCATTTTTCATTTTTCTCTTTCCTGATTGTCTGTTTGTAGAAGTACGTGTACCGGACGAGTTGGCCGTGCGCGTAGAGGCGCGCGGCTGTGAGCTTGCATCCGGGAGAAAGTAGGTTCGAATCCCGCTATCGGCAGCCCTGAAGATAGTTTTCCGTGGTTTCCCATTTTCACACCAGGCAAATGCTGGGACTGTACCTTAATTCAGGCCACGGCGGCTTCCTTCCAACTCCTAGGCCTTTCCTATCCCATCGTCGCCATAAGACCTATCTGTGTCGGTGCGACGTAAAACCCCTAGCAAAAAAAAAAAAAGAAGTACGTGTTATGCTCGTATGTACAAGAAAATCGACATAGAAGTTGGTATCTAAGTAGAAAGCAAACCGGAAAGAAAATTAAGCTATTTGTTATAATAATATTTCTATGTTGAAGCGGTGTGTAGAAGAGGCTTCTAAGGATTTACTGCACATATTTCCACAGTGGTTCATTTCTCAAAAAACTGTCATATGACACAAGTTGTAGGTAATCATACTATGAACATTGTTTTGTTTAATTCATTTTCTAGTGGGACGAGCCATTGCTGATAAACAGTAGGTATGAAATTGTTTCCGAAATACTTACTACTATAAATTGGTCCTAGTAATGAAAAAAAGAACAACAACAATAATAATAATAATAATAATAATAATAATAATAATAATAATAATAATGATACCGAGCAAGTTGGCCGCGTGGTTAGGGCCACGTAGCTGTGAGCTTGGATTTGGGAGATGGTGGGTTCGAATCCCACCGTCGGCAGCCCTGAATACGGTTTTCCGTGGTTTCCCATTTTTACACCAGGCAAATGCTGGAGATGTTACTGTGTGTAGAATATGCAGCTTATTGGGGATAGGTTTCAGAAGAAACGTATCCTGGTCTTTGAATTATGCATTACACCTTCATTTACCACCAAGCCGAGGCGGTTAACACGTGCACAGCTTAACTGGAAGGGCATACGTTTGACCGAGAAAGTTAGAAACGCGACCTCCACCTCTAATAATGTTATTTCCTTTACGTCCCACTAACTACTTTTACGGTTTTCGGAGACGCCGAGGTGCCGGAATTTAGTCCCGCTGGAGTTCTTTTACGTGCCAGTAAATCTACTAACACGAGGCTGACGTATATGAGCAACTTCAAATACCACCAGACTGAGCTAGGATCGATCCTACCAAGTTGGGGTCAGAAGGCCAGCGCCTCAACTGTCTGAGCCACTCAGCCCGGCACGTCCACTTCTTCATAGGCATATGATCATGACGATATTGAAGTCTACACCAGAAATGAATACCAGATTAAGAGGTGATCGGGTATAGAACTAACCACTCTATTTCACTTGGTACATTCCCAAAGTGGCCTTGATGGTGCAGGTATGCCTTTTTTCACCGTACCCTTGTTAACTTAACGTTGAGAGCGAAATTCTGAAAAGCCGCTTTCTAGCTTGACTTCAAGTGATTTTTTTAATAATTGGCTTTACGTCGCACCGACACAGATAGATCTTATGGCGACGATTGGATAGGAAAGGCCTATGAGAGGGAAGGAAGCATCCGTGGCCTTAATTAAGGTACAGCCCAAACATTTCCTGGTGTGAAAACGGTGAACCCATGACCTTTGTGCCCTAATAACATTATGCATAAATCGACAATCATTTAAAAGTTGGATTCTTGATAGCATGGATTTGACACGTGACGAGGGGGTGATTACCTTCGGTCCCACGCTCTGGGGTACGTGAAGTCAGCCACACGTGTCAACGGCGGAAGAATCTCAAGTCATTTTTGTGAACTATTTCAAAGCGCGTGTACATGGCGTGAACCAAGCCAAGTCAAAAAAAATATAGTGCCTATCAAAGGGGGTCAATCATCTCACAAATCGAACCCGTATACATTTTAAATGTCCATGAACACTACCGCCAGAAATGTAGCAAGCATGTAGTCACTTTCAAAACTCTTGAAATTACAGTTTCGGTAAGTCAGAAAATTTATAGAAATTTTCTTGGCGGCAAAGGGAGATATCCGAAGAGAGGGGGTAACTGCTATAAATATGAAGGGACGCCATGACGAAGTCTCCTTCTCCGGCATTTGTGATACAAAGCGGACGAAAAATTGTTGAGCTGCTCTGCGAAATCAAACAACAAAAGTAGACTGAGTTCAACGGCAGATTTTAGCCATTGTGGATAGGTCTTGTCTCCATGAGGAGATAGTTTTCTTGAGTGAAATAATTGTACCAGATAGGACGGTCAAAGTACTGAATAAATTCTAAAGTGATTAAGTAATACGTGTGCGGAAATAATTATAGTCCATCGTGTGCGCTCAGCAAACAAGTGAAGGGTATTTTCTATTTTTTATGCTTTATTCCAGGAAACCTGAAGAAACATAATGATATGTACAGCCATGAATGTAAAAATGGCTAAATAAAATGCCAGGGTCGCAGGTGAGCCCTATGACTACATGAGGTAGGTGACTTTCCATCTTACTACCTCTTATATCTTGTCTCATGATCTCTAAAAGTGTATTTGAATGGGGATATACGCAGTGGTCACCCCTACTAAGTTTTGTAAATGTGAGAGTACGACTAAAAGAGTCATTTGTTTTATTTTCCACTTGGATAAATTTTTGAAGTCTTGCGAGTGCCGTATAATGTTGTAAAAGGTTATTGAATAGGGTTCCGAAGTGATATCACGTTCAATGTAGATCGTCATCCGTGTGAGTGTACTGCCTATATTTTGTGATGCCAAATTAAGATGTTCAGTCGACGTAAAATTTTTCTGTCTGCAATTTGACGTTAATAATAATCCATGGTTACTCATTTTCAATCGAGTGGAAGCGCGCTGTCGGGTGAGAACCTAGGGTTAAGAATTTGGTCACGGAGAGAAACGTTTTTCTATGCCCATTTTAAACTGTGTCTGACTGACAATAAAAGATCTAGTAGAATGTTTCAGTCATTTTCTCGTAAAAATCAAGTTATTAAATACGATATCCTTTATGCGAAGTTATTCATGATAAATGCATTGTGCGATATTAGACGTCGAGATTTCTAGTGAGGATTTTATTCCAGTTCTTTGTCGATGATAATTGTGGAGCTGGGAAACAGAGGTTAGTTTTGTTGATATGAGATTTGTGAATCAGGTTGGACCTGTCATTGAAGCCGGGACACGGAAGCCCGAGGAATGTTTTATATGAGTTGAGATGAGATGTGCGAATCAGGTTAGAGTCCTGTCACTGAAGCCGGGACACGATAGCCCGAGGTATATTTTATAATGTTGAGAATGGAAGGAAATTCATAGAAATCCATAGCGGTATTAATTGGCGACGCGTATAATTAGTTTGGGCATCTTGAAGCTTAATCTGTGCATTTTGTTGGTTAGAATATCGTATTTGTTTAATTATGTCGGCAGAGTTTAAAGGAGAGCATTTTGAGAAGCCAGTCAACTGGAATAGACCAGGTGTTTCATGTAACTGCCAAGCGAACTTGGGGGACGAGAGGCCTCAGCTGTGATAACGGGACAGGCGTGGAATTGAGATTGTACTGTATTCTCGGCCGGGGAAAACGTTAAAATGCTGGATTTAGTTGAAATTCATAGCCGGTAATGATCTGAGTATTGTGAAATACTGTAATTGGGGACGTATTGAACATTTGAAATCACGAACTTTGAGTATAAGGAACAGAGTAACCAAATTCAGGGTTGTCCAAAATGTAGAGCGATGGTTGTGATGATCGGTTTGTCTGTGAGGGGCGTGGAAAATTCACAATGGTATGACGAGAGATGACATCGTAATTATATGGCGAGTTGTTTGGTTTGTACGTAGATTCATAGGATATCCAAGTGTTAATATCGGTTAGGACTAGATTAGATTTTAAAGTGTGAAATCATGAGACAAGATATATAACTGGACATGAATTATGTAACAATTCTTTTCCAGCCAGACAAACATCACAAGATTGAATTCACATCACAGCTGCGTAGGAATTTGTGAAGAAACCAGAGTCCGCGGAGATAAAATTTACTGTTCTTTAACATTTCGTTAAATCATTTAAATTTATTTAATTATTAAATTCAGTGAAACCGCATTTGAAATAACTTTAATCAAGCGAATAACTTGGAGATGCATTCTGGAAATTTTAGTTTGTTTTCCTGGGGGAATATTTAAATATAAAGTAACGATTAAAGGGACATATCCGAAGGAAATGGATTTTACTGCCACAAAGTTTATGAGCATTGCTATTGTTGTAATCATTGAACTTTGATTGATTGAGCAGTGAATGTGCTGGGGATAGTAAAGTGGAAACTTTGGTCATCAACCGATGTAACTTAATTGTGTTTAGCCTTCAGCCTAGAAACTTGGATGGTCAGGGGGTCATCAACCTCAGTGACTTACACTGACTGACAGAGCAAATGCAACACCAAGAAGGAGTGGCCAGAACTTTATGCCAATTGCAGGGTAGACTGACGTCACTGAGGTATGCTCATGCTGTGAAATGCGCCGCTGTGCTGCGCACGTAGCGAACGATAAATGGGACACGGCGTTGGCGAATGGCCCACTTCGTACCGTGATTTCTCAGCCGACAGTCATTGTAGAACGTGTTGTCGTGTGCCACAGGACACGTGTATAGCTAAGAATGCCAGGCCGCCGTCAACGGAGGCATTTCCAGCAGACAGACGACTTTACGAGGGGTATGGTGATCGGGCTGAGAAGGGCAGGTTGGTCGCTTCGTCAAATCGCAGCCGATACCCATAGGGATGTGTCCACGGTGCAGCGCCTGTGGCGAAGATGGTTGGCGCAGGGACATGTGGCACGTGCGAGGGGTCCAGGCGCAGCCCGAGTGACGTCAGCACGCGAGGATCGGCGCATCCGCCGCCAAGCGGTGGCAGCCCCGCACGCCACGTCAACCGCCATTCTTCAGCATGTGCAAGACACCCTGGCTGTTCCAATATCGACCAGAACAATTTCCCGTCGATTGGTTGAAGGAGGCCTGCACTCCCGGCGTCCGCTCAGAAGACTACCATTGACTCCACAGCATAGACGTGCACGCCTGGCATGGTGCCGGGCTAGAGCGACTTGGATGAGGGAATGGCGGAACGTCGTGTTCTCCGATGAGTCACGCTTCTGTTCTGTCAGTGATAGTCACCGCAGACGAGTGTGGCGTCGGCGTGGAGAAAGGTCAAATCCGGCAGTAACTGTGGAGCGCCCTACCGCTAGACAACGCGGCATCATGGTTTGGGGCGCTATTGCGTATAATTGCACGTCACCTCTAGTGCGTATTCAAGGCACGTTAAATGCCCACCGCTACGTGCAGCATGTGCTGCGGCCGGTGGCACTCCCGTACCTTCAGGGGCTGCCCAATGCTCTGTTTCAGCAGGATAATGCCCGCCCACACACTGCTCGCATCTCCCAACAGGCTCTACGAGGTGTACAGATGCTTCCGTGGCCAGCGTACTCTCCGGATCTCTCACCAATCGAACACGTGTGGGATCTCATTGGACGCCGTTTGCAAACTCTGCCCCAGCCTCGTACGGACGACCAACTGTGGCAAATGGTTGACAGAGAATGGAGAACCATCCCTCAGGACACCATCCGCACTCTTATTGACTCTGTACCTCGACGTGTTTCTGCGTGCATCGCCGCTCGCGGTGGTCCTACATCCTACTGAGTCGATGCCGTGCGCATTGTGTAACCTGCATATCGGTTTGAAATAAACATCAATTATTCGTCCGTGCCGTCTCTGTTTTTTCCCCAACTTTCATCCCTTTCGAACCACTCCTTCTTGGTGTTGCATTTGCTCTGTCAGTCAGTGTAGATTAGGGCCATATGCCATTGTAGCATCATTTCCTTGCGGTCATCATCCACAATGACTTTAAAGTAACTTAGAAGATTAGATGTCGGTCCATGACATAGACGCAGGTCACATCGATTCAATTAAGGGTCCATGCCGTAGAACCACTGTGTGGCACACACCAATTGGACTGCCTTAATTATACCCAGAGTCCAGAGTTCGTGTTACGAGGGCTGGACCATAACGAATCACTATGATGGTACATGTGGTCTCACATGGAAGCCGAATTTAAGGATTTCCAGACTTTCCTTTCTTAAATGATTAACAATTGAGACAATGGTTTCTAGTATGAATGCCCGTCTGGCAGTTACGTTAAAGTCTCACACCAGTGTTCTGACGTTTATGTAAAAATGATTGTGGTGTCCAGTGGACACAATTGACTTCTATGATATCGTTGACATATCAGATTGCTTCAGAATTTTCCTGAATAAATAGAAATCTTTTAAACAGACCTTTCATTCCAGTAGATAGATTAGAATTACTGAACCCTACCTTTACCTCAGCAAGTGACGAAGAACCCGATGCGACCCAAGAGACAGATCTCATGAACTTTGCTGATAGGTAAGAAAGGTAGGTATCCCTCAATATGGACCAAAGGGTTCAACGGGAAACCACGGAAAACCATCTTCAGGGCTGCCGACAGTGGAGTTCGAACCCACTATCTCCCGGATGCAAGCTCACAGCTGCGCGGCCCTAACCGCACGGCCAACTCACCCGGTAAGTGAAATTTTAATCACCCTGTTTTTCTATCTCAAGATAATCCGAACCTTTCTCTTTTGGTCACGAGTAGGGCTAGGATGTCTATGACATATTTTAACCTGGTCTCTTCTTATGAACTTCATTTATATTAAATTATTTATTCAGAATAAATAAAATGGCGAATGTGTTTTAGTGCCGGGAGTGTCCGAGGATATGTTCGGCTCGCCAGGTGCAGGTCATTTGATTTGACGCCCTTAGTAGCCTGCGCGTCATGATGAGGATGAAATGGTGATGAAGACGACACATAGGCCTACACCCAGCCCCCGTGCCAGTGGAATTAACCAATGATGTTTAAAATTCTCGACCCTGCCGTGAATCGAACCCGGGACCCCTGTGACCAAAGGCCAGCACGCTAACCATTTAGCCATGGAGCCAAACGATTCAGGATAAGAAACCGTACAGCGTTGAATTACGAAGATCCGTAATAAATCTCTTGTATAAAGTAGGCCTATTTGCAACAATTAATCTAAAATGGTAATTATACAAACATTTACAAAGTACACAAATATAAACAAACTTGAAAAGTATAAGTTTGATGCGGCTGAAAATCTGTATTTTAAATATTTTACGAAACTAATATAAACAAAGGAAAAATTGCATGGAAGTGAACAGAGCCTGGAAGGTCAGGGAAGAACCCGAAGGAAAAAAATTAAATACTCCAAGTTATGTAAGAAATAGCATGGCAGAAGGAGAGATGTGATAAGATGTGTAGGTTCCTATTAAGAGATAAGATATTATTCATAAGTTAAATTAAACACATTACTATCTTTTCTTATTGGTCACATAAATGTATAATTTATTATATATTATCATTAAGTCATATTTGACCCAAAATGATACGAAATCATATCTATTTCCTCCCCTTAGAAATATTTTGTAGGTAAATAATATTTGAAGGTAAGGAATGGGTTAGCTTTCAAAATAGATTGGAGAAATAAATTTAGGAATGCAGTCAATTTGCTGCTGGTCCTCTAAGCAAATTTTGGACAATGTTTACTTTCTTGTCCGCCACTGTGGTGTAGTGGTTAGTGTGATTAGCTGCCCCCCCCCCCCCTCGGAGGACCGGATTCAATTCCCGGCTCTGCCACGAAATTTGAAATGTGGTACGGGGGGCTGAAACGGGGTCCACTCAGCCTCGGGAGGTCAACTGAGTAGAGAAGGGTTCGATTCCCACATCAGCCATCCTGGAAGTGGTTTTCCGTGGTTTCCCACTTCTCCTCCAGGCAAATGACGGGATGGTACCTAACTTAAGGCCACGGCCGCTTCCTTCCGTCTTTCTTGTCTATCCCTTCCAATCTTCCCATCCCCCACCAAGGCCCCTGCTCAGTACGCAGGTGAGGCCGCCTGGGCGAGGTACTGGTCATCCTCCCCAGTTGTATACCCCGACCCAATGTCTCACGCTCCAGGACACTGCCCTTGAGGCGGTAGAGGTGGGATCCCTCGGTGAGTCCGAGAGAAAAAATACCCTGGAGGGTAAGCAAAGAAAGGATTTACTTTCTTTTGCACCACATTTCCCTGTTGTTATGTCATATTTTGGTGTTTATAGGACATCCGACCGAAAAAGCATGCCATGTCTCACCGTTATGTCGGTAGGTATTGACTTCTTCTTCTTCTTTATCTGTTTAACCTCCAGGGTCGGTGGTACCATCCCGGCATTTGCCTGGAGGAGAAGTGAGAAACCACGAAAAACAACTTCCAGGATGGCTGAGATGGGAATCGAACCCACCTCTACTCAGTTGTCCTCCAGAGGCTGAGTGGACCCCGTTCTAGCCCTAGTACCACTTTTTAAAATTTCGTGGCAGAGCCGGGAATCGAACCCGGGCCCCCGGGGGTGGCAGCTAATCACACTAACCACTACACCACAGCGGCGGCTCGGTAGGTATTGACACGCTCTAAAAGTACTGCAAGTTTGATGACGAGTCCCTGGTTAACAGTCCTGTAAATGAAAAGAGATTTTCGATACTGTTAACGGTTTGTGAGTTATTTGCGGTGATCATCTTAGCTGACTCGTCCTGTATACTATGTTTAGATGAATCACACTCTTATGAACACCTCCCAGTGATCATGTAGTGTATGAAGTGCGTCGGGTGTTGTGAGCTTACGTGTTGGGCGGATGCTGTCGCGGCGGCATTTGGATTTTTTCCAGTTCTTGAATGGGACCCTCACCAGGATTACCTGATTCAAGAACTGGGAAAAATCCAAAGAAAAGCAGCTCGATTTGTTCTGGGTGATTTCCGACAAAAGAGTAGCGTTACAGAAATGTTGCAATGTTTGGGTTGGGAAAAATTGAGAGAAAGAAGAAGAGCTGCTCGACTAAGTGGTATGTTCCGAGCTGTCAGCGGAGAGATGGCGTGGAATGACATTAGTAGACGAATAGGTTTGAATGGCGTTTATAAAAGTAGGAAAGATCACAATATGAAGATAAAGTTGGAATTCAAGAGGACAAACTGGGGCAAATATTCATTTATAGGAAGGGGAGTTAGGGATTGGAATAATTTACCAAGGGAGATGTTCAATAAATTTCCAATTTCTTTGAAATCATTTCGGAAAAGGCTAGGAAAGCAACAGATAGGGAATCTGCCACCTGGGCGACTGCCCTAAATGCAGATCAGTATTGATTGATTGATTGATTGATTGATTGATTGATTGATTGCATACTTACCGCCACCGTCGTTCCAGTAGTGGCGCGTAGAAGTGAATAGGAGCTTACACACTGGGCGGAAGAAAAATTACGCGATAGATTAGTTGATGGCGGTAGCTGTGCAGCCGCGTGCTGTCACTACTGCGGGCGTTAGTTAAAATAATGTATAAAAGGCTCCAATTTCTGCTCTTCTCTCATTGATTGGATGGTTCCAAATAAGGCGATATATCCTTTTACTATTCCTTCAGCCACGGAATAACCAGAGTGCAAGAACATTTTGTCGTTCCAATTTGTGTTATAGACATGTTACTACTTACATTAAAACAACTATACATAAAGAAAAGGGGCTGCCTGGCCGAGGTGGTAAAGGCGTGTTCGGTTCGCACGGAAGGACGTGGGTTCGAATCACCGTCACGAAGTCGTAAAATTTAAGAAACGAGATTTCCAATTCCGGAGGTGCATATGGCCCTGAGGTTCACTCAGCCTACACCAAAAATGAGTACCAGGTTAATGACTGGGGGCAAAGGCGGCCGGGCGTAGAGCTAACCACTTTACAACTTCACGTGCCACGGTTAACAATGTTCGAAGCCTTTACCTTTCACTCCTCCAAGGGCCTTCATGGCCTGTACGGAGGTGACTTTGTCTTTCTTATACATAAAGAAAATTCACCTTTATTACTCACCGGACAAAATGAAATTTCAGTAGTCATAAGTAAGGTTAAAAGCACACATTTTTATCTCGAACTCTTTGCAACTGAGCTAAAACGCGGCGGGTATTTGTCGCTCAGCGTGTAAGCACGCCAACTTCTTAAGGCATCGGCGGTAAGTATTCCGACGCGACAAACACCGCTCAGTGTGTAACCGGCCTAATATAAGTTGTGCGGTAAGCCATGTACACGCATTTCACTCGTTACTATCACGAGGAGAACGTATGATTTATATGGGCTGCAAACATTGAACAGTATCGGCTTTTGGACGAAAGGTAGCAGTACCTCCAAAACAGCCCATTTTGTGAACTGATCGCGTGCTACTGTGGTGAAAGAGTATCGCGAATGGCCATACAGTGCAATAGCGAACAACCGACATAGAAACTGCGGAGCACCATGTACCGTGATATGAGAGGTGAACATTGGCTACGAAGGTGCTGAAAGGTCAACCGCCATGCTACAATGAGAATGTACCAGGGGACTGCCAGGTGTTCTCATATATGCTAACCCTTGGGTCTCTGAACCGAGGGCCACTACGCTGCGCAATTACTCAAGGAGTCAGACGACCTACTGAAAAGCCCAATAGTGTGCTCATTAAACTAGGCAACACTGAACAAACACAAACATAGCTGCTGCTGCCGATTGTACGCCCTGACACATCTTGACTCTTTACTCCAAAATCTATTTCTATTTGACAGACCTTCTAGTAATATAGCGCCGTTTACAACAGCTAGTTTACCGTGCGAGTTGGCCGTGCGGTTAGTGGCAGGCGGCTGTGAGCTTGTATCCGGGAGCTAGTGGGTTCGAATCCCATTGTCGGCAGCCTTGTAGATGGTTTTCCGTGGCTTCCCATTTTCATACCAGGCAAACGCTGGGGATGTACCTTAAGTAAGGCCACGGCCTCTTCCTTCCCACTCCTAGCCCCTTCCTATCCCACGTCGCCATAACTGCGTCGGCTCGACGTAAAGCATATAGTAAAAAAAAAAAAAATTGCTAGTTCTGATATTCGGACGGCCCTTTCCGAATGTCCGTATTGCATGCCGTTTCCTTGCCTCTGTTTTGAATCTCGAGTGGTTATTCCTACAGTTGTTAACGGGTTCGGAAGCTGTGTTGGCGTGTATGTGCGCGCTATCACGCATGGACTCCATCTGACATCCCTGACCTGCGGCACATCGACTGACAGGATAGATTATTACATCCAATCAAGAAGTTACCCAAAGATCAAGCAGAAGCGCTTTGAGAGTAAAGCCATGCGATACTGCTCTTTGTTGTTCCTATGAAGACAATGTCGTCACTCAGATACGCGTAAATCCTGCCCAATATTCAGTGATACAATAACGACTAGTAGTCAGTGATCCCGATATGCTGTTCCGTGCATTTCTAATTTAAACTAATATCAGTGTGAATTGAAATATGAACACTGTTATATTTAGTATATGGGGAAGGGGCGATTATGGCACCCACCGCCCCCCCCCCCTGTATAATTTGATTATCATTTCGCTGTAGTTCTACAAAAAGGTGAAGGTTGGAGTTAATAAAAATAAGATAGACTACATAATACTAATAATAATAATAATAATAATAATAATAATAATAATAATAAAACCAAACCCAACGGCACAAAAGGTCCGAAGGTCCATGGTCTACCAAGCTACCGCTGTTTAGCCGGAAGGCCTGAAAATTACGAAGTGACGTGTGGTCGGCACGACTAATCCTCATGGCCGTTATTTTTGGCTTTCTAGACCGGAGCCGATATCTCACCGTCAGGGAGCTCCTCAATTGTAATCAAGTAGGCTGAGAGGACCCAGAACCAGCCCTCAGATCTAGGTAATAATCCCTGACCTGGCCGAGAATCGAAACCGTGGACTCTGGGCAAGAAAATAATTGCCCATTGAAAATAATCATAAATGCTTACTACGGAATCATCTCACATATTAGGCCTACTTCTGAAAAGAACAGTGAAGAGAAAACTTGTAGATTTCAAAGGGTGATGACATCGTGATCATAATCATGGAAACTTCAGGGCCATGTGGAATCAGAGCATCAGGAACGTGACTGCCCATTTCAGAAATTCTGTATACAATGGTCGGTAACTGAGCCACGACGACCACCGTAGTGAGAAGCCAGTGACGACAGCACATGGTCATCAAGGCGCCGATGATGAAGAGCCTGAGACATAGTTTATTGCTGGCCCTTTATGGTTACTCCTGCGAAACTGCGGTTTAATTTTTGAGACATTGTTCACTACATTTCCAAGCAGTCAACCTCCTCTGAATTGAAGAAAGAAAAACTGGGTGCTGTCCGCCTCTGTGGTGTAGTGGTTAGCGTGATTAGCTGCCACCCCCGGAGGCCCAGGTTCGATTCCCGGCTCTGCCACGAAATTTGAAAAGTGGTATGAGGGCTGGAACGGGGTCCACTCAGCCTCGGGAGGTCAACTGAGTAGAGGTGGGTTCGATTCCCACCTCAGCCATCCTGGAAGTGGTTTTCCGTGGTTTCCCACTTCTCCTCCAGGCAAATGCCGGGATGGTACCTAACATAAGGCCACGGCCGCTTCCTTCCCTCTTCCTTGCCTATCCCTTCCAATCTTCCCATCCCTCCACAAGGCCCCTGTTCAGCATAGCAGGTGAGGCCGCCTGGGCGAGGTACTGGTCATTCTCCCCAGTTGTATCCCCGACTAAGAGTCTGAAGCTCCAGGACACTGCCCTTGAGGCGGTAGAGGTGGGATCCCTCGCTGTGTCCGAGGGAAAAAAGCCGACCCTGGAGGGTAAACAGATGATGATGATGATGATGATGAAAACCGGGTGCTATTACCTGGTCATCGGTCATCTGAGATAATTATAAATCAGGAGTGTCTGTTCAATAGGTGCTAAAAACACTTCCTAAAAATCAGTATTTCGTCCGCGTGCATTACAGTAGTTGAATATTATTGATTGCATTGAGAAATCCAGACCAGAGAGACGTGATTGCATAAACATTGTACCAAACCCGATCATAGGTACGTTCCATGTGTTTTTTATTTACGTTTCTTGCACTTTCCTACAACTTTCTTTCTTAAGGTGGAAATAGCACCTTTTGAACAGGCACTCCTCTAATATAGTCCCAATGTCGAGAAATTCTGTCAAAGCCATATTTCAAGTGTACAGGTAAAATTGTAATTTTATTTTTAGAGATAACCTTGTGCCCGTTACTCGTCGGCTTTCAGAGCTCCGGGAATTGCGTTTTTGTGTCGCGGCCTGGTGTGTCTGCCCCACCTCCTTGACAACTAGCTTTTCTCGAGAACAAGTAGAAAATGCCATTAGTCTTAATCCAGGACGTAGCAGACAGTACTGGACATTAATTATGGTGTTCGCATTCTGAGTGAGAACGTTCTAATGAGCATGCACTGTGAGGTGACAGATACACATGTAGCCCACGCTCAAGAAGCAAGGGGCCCGCGTGCCACTAATATATCATGCACTTGTTGCCATTTGGAAGGGTCGGGGGGTTTAAAAATTATCATAATAAAGTGTATGTTCTATTGCGAAATAGTAGACCTATTAATTGTGATTTATTTCCTTCGTGTTTTCGTTGCAACATGTCACATTCAAGAATGAACATTATTGACCCTTTGTAGCAACAGGAGATGCCAATTCGGGATGGTATAGGCGATCTCGGCTCTCCCGGAAAGACGTGGGTTCGATTCTCCTTTAGGAAGCCAATAACTTTACAAACGAGATTTCCAGTTCTGGAGAGTGATATGGGGCATGGTTCGTTCAGTCTGCACCGAAAATTAGTACCAGGTTAATTTCCGACGGCAAAGGCGGCCGGGCATAAAGCAAACCACTCTGTCTCGCTTCGTGGTTAAGGATAGTAGAGGTCTTTACTTTCCACTCTTCCAAGGGACTTCATGGCTTGTACGGAGATGGATTTGCTTTGCTTTCAATACAACTATCACTAGACGAGCCACTTTAAGGACATTCCTATTGGGTCTTGTGTATTATAGGTTGACTTCCTTCTATCATCCCTCCTCGTACTTGTATGGCATACCTTTCTCCCCATTTGTACCACTCACTTTGGACCTCTAGTTGACCTGCACTTGTATACGCTTCTACTGGCTCCCTTACTCTTATTGAGCCCATGGGTTTGCCATCATCCATTATTGACCTAGGGATTCTCCCTCCTCTTTATGCGGAGATCACGACTAATATGATGTCCGGTTGCATGGCTAAATGGTTAGCGTGCTGGCCTATGGTCCACGGGGTCCTGGGTTCGAATCACGGCCAGGTCAGGGAGTTTAACCGTCGTAATTAATTCCGATGGCTCGGTAGCTGTGTGTGTGTGTGTGTGTGTGTGTGTGTGACGTCACCACCACTAGAATTAATCATAGATAGGGCCCCATCCTCAAAGACATGCAGGTCGCCTATACAGCGTTCACTCTAAAGAACTGCACCAGGACTCTTGGGAGGCCACACGCCATTATTTACTACTAAATAGATTTACCCTGGGCGTATCGAGCTCACCCCAAAAGTACCATAATAATGAATAGCTTCAAACTAAGCACTGCGTCAATTACAATTTCAGATATTTCAGATATTATGGCCAAGAACTTCCAGGATTACTCTGTGAGTAAAGTTTATAAAGAACTTCAGACTTGACGTTCTGATCACTCTCACATGCCACCGCCTTCTTCTTGGGTACGTGTATTCCTACGGAGTGTTCTTAAATGCATCCCCATTAGTGTATATTCATTTCGAGGCCGGCCATGAAAACCTAAGTACACCAGTATTTCCGACCTTCAATTGTCAACCAAGAATCGAACCAGGGACAAATTGTAATTTAAAACCTTCTCTCCATCTAGTTACCTCCGTAGCATAGGCTTAACCTCTGCAGCTTCGGGCCTTAAGCCCACAAAGGGTTTTAATACTTTCAAGTGAATTTCAAAGGTGT
Source organism: Anabrus simplex (assembly GCF_040414725.1). NCBI lineage: Eukaryota > Metazoa > Arthropoda > Insecta > Orthoptera > Tettigoniidae > Anabrus > Anabrus simplex. The sequence goes on along the minus strand of NC_090266.1, from coordinate 173,059,542 downwards.
GCAAGTGTTCGCACACTAACATTGATTTCCGGCCATTAAATTTAACCCTTTCTTTTTCACTAAGGCCATGTAGAATGAGCACATACTGCCTCTGTTAACTATTCTTATTTAATTTCCTATTTAAAAGGTTTGCCTGCTGCCATTTCATGATGGATACAGTACTTTTGTATCCATCTCTTGGCACAGGCCAGAGTAAAGTGTAGCTTCCACCGAAGTCCCAGTCTCATCCATGGCTGTGACAATATGGAAGTTGCTGGGGTATGGGTGGTGCTGAGTAATGACATTCAGAGCACGACTAGTGCATCTGAGTGTTATGAAAGGTGTTGCTCATAGGGTCAGTCGTGCTGCAATGGCACTTTCTGACCCAGTGAGGAAAGCAATGGCAAATTACCTCACTCCTCGTCTTGCCTAGTTCGCCTCATTTTGGTGCTGCCATTGGTTTTTGGTTTCCTTATAACCACATAACCTTTGGTGGTGCTATTTGAGGATCCAACAAGCCTCTGGGCTGATGACCTAACAGACAGACAGATTTAAAAGGTAATGTAAACTGTCGAGGGAGTAGGACAGTGGAATCTGGTTGTATATTTTACCTAACGTTAAAGTTAAATTGTGCCTTTGAGAGGCCTGAATCTTGCAAATTTTGGAGAGTAGTCTCCTAAGTAATTGTGTGGGGCAATTTTGTAAATTTTGGAGCCTTGTCTCCTTACTTGTAATTGATTGGGACAGTAATGCTCTTGGTAATTGTGTAACGTTTGAGCAACCTAACTCACCTCTTTATTGTACCTGATTATGTGTTTAAAAAAGTTTAAAATCTGAAAAGAAACACACACAAAAGCAAGAAATGAAATAAAATTTCAAATTTTAGAGTTTTAAATTATACTTTGCTCTCTTCTCTCTCCACCCATTCATACCCGCACCTTCTTACACCTCCGCGTTCCACGAAATCCCCTGAATAATAATAATAATAATAATAATAATTTATATCGAATGCAAGATAGTAGATTAACCAGTAAGATTTTCAGATATTTGTGGAGTAAGAAATCAACGACAAGCTGGGTCAACGAAGTAAGAAAGGATTTAGAAAAAAACAATATAACAACAGAAGAAATAAATAATAGAGAAGGCTTTCGGTTAAAAGTATTGAAAATAGAAGGATTCCAAGGTAGGAAAGTAAAAACAACTGGTTCAAAGTGGTCTGAAGACAGAAAGAAGAAACATAGTGAACAGATGAAAGCGTACTGGAAGAAAAGGAAAGAACAAAGAAGAAGGAATTGAAATTGGCACGTGGTCCTCTGGTGGCCCATTCGAAAGAATAATAATAATAATAATAATAATAATAATAATAATAATAATAATAATAATAATAATAATTGTACCGGGAGGTACACCCCAGTGCCGCGCATGTAAATCTAGCGCCTAAAAGAACTCCTCTACTGGTGAAACAGTGAAATTAAAACCTACACCTACTTAGAACTTTACTCAGAGGATGTCACCACTAAAATCTGATGTAATTTTGTTATTGTGAAGGTTGCTGACCTGTGTGAATTTCTACTTGTTCTGTTTTCCATTCATCAAGAAGTTTGGACATTCTCTCATAGATGACACTACCAAAGAACTATGATCATGCACCCTGGTGCGAAGTGAAAGAACCTTTGATTTAAATAAGTTTTGTATTCGTAAGTTTTTTTCTAATTGATGTTCATTTATTTTTGGGTTGGCAATATTTCCTTCTTTATTTCCGCCAGTTTTGAATCTAGCCAATCCCTAATTTCTGTAATTAATTTTCTACCAATCACAGTCTTATTCTTCTTCTTCTTCTTCTTCGATTTTCAGTGTAACTTTTAAATTCACCAATGTCAGAAAGGGAAGGGCAGAGTCTGGGGTAGGGCTCTTTATCAGGAATACCATTGCACGCAACATAGTTTCTGTTAGGCACGAAAATGAGCGAATGATGTGGGTAGATTTGTCAGTGGGAGGAATTAGGACAAGAATTGTGTCCGTGTATTCACCATGTGAGGGTGCAGTTGAGGATGAAGTTGACAAGTTTTATGAAGCATTGAGTGACGTCGTGGTCAGGGTCAACAGCAAGGATAGAATAGTGCTAATGGGCGATTTCAATGCCAGAGTTGGGAATAGAACTGAAGGATACGAAAGGGTGATTGGTAAATGTGGTGAAGATATGGAAGCTAATGGGAATGGGAAGCGTTTGCTGGACTTCTGTGCTAGTATGGGTTTAGCTGTTACGAATACATTCTTCAAGCATAAGGCTATTCACCGCTACACATGGGAGGCTAGGGGTACCAGATCCATAATAGACTATATCTTAACAGACTTTGAATTCAGGAAATCTGTTAGGAATGTACGAGTTTTTCGCGGATTTTTCGATGATACACACCACTATCTGATCTGTAATGAACTAAGTATCTCTGAGCCTAAGGTAGAGAAAGTGAAATCTGTCTGCAAACGGGTAGAAAATCTCCAGGACGAGGAAATTAGATAGAAGTACATGGATATGATCAGTGAGAAGTTTCGAACAGTAGACAGTAAGCAGGTTCAGGATATAGAAAGTGAATGGGTGGCATACAGGGATGCTGGAGTAGAAACAGCAAGGGAATGCCTAGGAACAACCGTGTGTAAAGATGGGAAAAGGCGAACATCTTGGTGGAATGATGAAATGAGAGCAGCCTGTAAACGTAAAAAGAAGGCTTATCAGAAATGGCTCCAAACAAGGGCAGAGGCAGACAGGGATTGGTACGTAGATGAAAGAAACAGAGCGAAACAAATAGTTGTTGAATCCAAAAAGAAGTCATGGGAAGATTTTGGTAATAACCTGGAAAGGCTAGGTCAAGCAGCAGGGAAACCTTTCTGGACAGTAATAAAGAATCTTAGGAAGGGAGGGAAAAAGGAAATGAACAGTGTTTTGAGTAATTCAGGTGAACTCATAATAGATCCCAGGGAATCACTGGAGAGGTGGAGGGAATATTTTGAACATCTTCTCAATGTTAAAGGAAATCATCCTGGTGGTGTTGCAAACAGCCAAGCTCATGGGGAATAGGAAAATGATGTTGGTGAAATTATGCTTGAGGAAGTGGAAAGGATGGTAAATAAACTCCATTGTCATAAGGCAGCAGGAATAGATGAAATTAAACCTGAAATGGTGAAGTATAGTGGGAAGCCAGGGATGAAATAGCTTCATAGAGTAGTAAAATTAGCATGGAGTGTTGGTAAGGTACCTTCAGATTGGACAAAAGCAGTAATTGCACCTGTCTATAAGCAAGCGAACAGGAAGGATTGCAACAACTATCGAGGTATCTCATTTATTAGTATACCAGGCAAAGTATTCACTGGCATCTTGGAAGGGAGGGTGCGATCAGTCGTTGAGAGGAAGTTGAATGAAAACCAGTGTGGTTTCAGACCACAGAGAGGCTGTCAGGATCAGATTTTCAGTATGCGCCAGGTAATTGAAAAATGCTACGAGAGGAATAGGCAGTTGTGTTTATGTTTCGTAGATCTAGAGAAAGCATATGACAGGGTACCGAGGGAAAAGATGTTCGCCATACTGGGGGACTATGGAATTAAAGGTAGATTATTAAAATCAATCAAAGGCATGTATGTTGACAATTGGGCTTCAGTGAGAATTGATGGTAGAATGAGTTCTTGGTTCAGGGTACTTACAGGAGTTAGACAAGGCTGTTATCTTTCACCTTTGCTGTTCGTAGTTTACATGGATCATCTGCTGAAAGGTATAAAATGGCAGGGAGGGATTCAGTTACGTGGGATTGTAGTGAGCAATTTGGCCTATGCTGACGACTTGGTCTTAATGGCAGACTGTGCCGAAAGTCTGCAGTCTAATATCTTGGAACGTGAAAATAGGTGCAATGAGTATGGTATGAAAATTAGCCTCTCGAAGACTAAATTGATGTCAGTAAGTAAGAAATTCAACAGAATTGAATGTCAGATTGGTGATACAAAGCTAGAACAGGTCGATAATTTCAAGTATTTAGGTTGTATGTTCTCCCAGAATGGTAATATAGTAAGTGAGATTGATTCAAGGTGTAGTAAAGCTAATGCAGTGAGCTCGCAGTTGCGATCAGCAGTATTCTGTAAGAAGGAAGTCAGCTCCCAGACGAAACTATCTTTACATCGGTCTGTTTTCAGACCAACTATGCTTTATGGGAGCGAAAGCTGGGTGGACTCAGGATATCTTATTCATAAGTTAGAAGTAACAGACATGAAGGTAGCAAGAATGATTGTTGGTACAAACAGGTGGGAACAATGGCAGGAGGGTACTCGGAATGAGGAGATAAAGGCTAATTTGAGAATTAACTCGATGGATGAAGCTGTACGCATAAACCGGCTTCGGTGGTGGGGTCATGTGAGGCGAATGGAGGAGGATAGGTTACCTAGGAGAATAATGGACTCTGTTATGGAGGGTAAGAGAAGTAGAGGGAGACCAAGACGACGATGGTTAGACTCTGTTTCTTATGATTTAAAGATAAGAGGCATGGAACTAAATGAGGCCACAACACTAGTTGCAAATCGAGGATTGTGGCGACTTTTAGTAAATTCTCAGAGGCTTGCAGACTGAACGCTGAAAGGCATAACAGTCTATAATGATAATGTATGTATGTATGTATGTGTGTATGTAATAAAAGTGAGAGGGTGTGGCTAGTTTAATCTTGAATGATCACGAATTTTCCCCGAGGGTTTATAAACTGCGGATTTTCACGGCTCTTGGCCAATTGATCGTCATCTGACCTAGTGTGTGTGTCAAAGCAGGAGGCGGGCGGTGCCTCTTTCATCAGACAGCAGTACTCCGACAAGGTAATGGCCACATAACATCTTTATTTCTTGCTAGCTCCGCAGTTTAACCTGAGGAAAAGATCCGAATCATTAACTATTTAACCTAGTTTTCCTAAAAATGTAACTTTCTGCCGGCCAATGTAAAAATTTCATAAAATTTTTGACTGTAAATCGGGGATAGAGAGTGATGTACCCTCTCGAGCTCCCTTTCATATTGGTTTGAGGTGACTACGTTTTGTAACTGGTTTTCTTGCTTTCCGTAAGGTCTTAATTTATTCTTATACGAGTCACCTCCATAGTTTAGGAATATCCCCTGTTTCACAGGCCTAGTACCCTTTAGGTTTTAATTGTTCATATCTAGGAGTGCAAGTATTCGCCTCCATTCCTTTTGTGTTTGGGCCATTTATTTAGCCATTATTCTTGTTCCATGAAGGCCCAGTAGGTTGGGTATTAAATACCCCTGTTAATCATTTTCCTATTGTAAGTTGTGCCTTGAGAGGCCAGGAATTGTAAGTTGATGTTGCCTTGTATAGGCTTGGAAAACTGAGAGCCTGTTAGCTCTTTTTCAAAGATTAATGAATGCCTCTTGAAGGCCAGATGTTGTATTTTGGGAACAAGTGCTCCATGAATTAGGTGGGATTTCTGCCCTTGAATGAATTTGTGCTCTATGTAAATTTGAGCTGAGAGCTCAGAAAATGTAAAGCGAGGGGCTTGAAGCCCAGGACTTGTGGAATTCACTATATTGTATTTTCCTTGACTTATTTCTAAATTGCTAATTGTATCTGTTACGTTGTTATTTGTTGATTTTTGAAATTCTAAAGAAATATAACTTTTGTTAAAGTTTTAAATTAACTTTAATATTGTAGTTAGACCCATTCCCCCCGGCACCTTCTTTAACCTCTTTCTGCTCCACGGGTAACTCCGTAATAATAATAATAATAATAATAATAATAATAATAATAATAATAATAATAATAATAATAATAATAATAATAATAATAATAATAACGTCAGCTCCTACATCCCTTCATATAGGGTTGGCGTCAGGAAGGGCATCCGTCCGTAAAACATACCCAAAACCACATGTGTGACACAATTCGCACCCGAGACCCCACAAGGTGAGAGAAAAGCGGTCAAAGAAGAAGAAGAAGAGAAAGAAGACGACAAAAATATTTCAGCTCCATGCCACTGCATCCAGGGTTCAAATCTCGTTGAATGTATGTGAAATTCAAAAATGCATAAAACAGGAAGCGGGACAGGTTTTCTCCGGAAAGTCTTGTCAATTTCATTTCAGTTACACGTTAAAAGAATTAATTTGTCACAGTCCCAGACGTGGGCGACAAGCGTCATCTCCAGCAGGTTTCTACAGCTAGGCCTTGATTGGTGGTTCACTATCCGACCCGGCATGGCTTGAATACGATTAAGTGGATAAGAAGAAGAAGGAGAAGAGGAATAGGGATGGTTATGCATTGGCGTGCCGGGCTGAGTGGCACAAATGGTAGGCGTTGGTGGGTTCTAGATCCCGGCTCAGTCAGGTGATTTTTGAATGTGCTCAAATGCGCTAAATCTCGTCTCTCACAGCAACTTAGTATCTCGGAAAGCCGGATTATTTTTAGTAGAATCTAAAACCCATAACATTATTATTCAACAGTGACATAGCTTCTGTATTTCTATCCAGACGAATCCTGGTGGCTACAGGGTGGAGCATTCAAAAGGAAAATCAACTGGTGGCCAGGAAAGGCATAACGCTGAGATACACGCAGTCTAAACAAAAAATGAGTATCGGGCTAATTCCTGGAAGCAAAGGCGGCCGGTCATAGAGCTGACCTCTCTGTCGTACTTACGATATAGTGCTGAGGTTACGAATAATGGAAACCTTTACCTTCCTCTCCCCAGAAGACTTTGATGATGATGATGATGATGATGATGATTATTATTATTATTATTATTATTATTATTATTATTATTATTATTATTATTATCTTGTTTCTGTTGGTTTTTGTCATTAGAACAATTCCTACTATTTCCTGATGTTGACGGGCTGAGTTTTGAAATCTCGTTATTCTCGAGAGTTCTTTGAAGTAACAGTTTTATCAAAGGTACAGTCAACCGACTGTACAGCCTACTTGCTCAGGCGCAGAAGGACATACGATCGAATTAATGATGTTTAAATGTGAGAGACTATATGTGTATGATTAAATATGGCATTCCAACATCAACTAGTGGTCCTTAAATTCAAGCGCTATGACCCACTGAAGTTTGTTCTGACTTTAAAAGACGACATTATCAAATTGCTGGAGACTGGGCAGAGAATATTGTCTAACGATTGCATCATTTTTGAACCAGTCTTCAAGAGGAAAGGAAGCCTATTACCATCCTCAAAATTGATCCTTTTAAAGTGGTCAAGTGAAACATTAATCACTTATGACAGATGGCAATATAATTTCGTTTCCATCCGGCACGTAATGGTTCCTGACACTTGACATCCGGTGTCGAAGTTCAAATGGACAGAATCGTAACAGCTCATTGAGTAGTACTGAAAGGACCACTGATTTGAATTCATTTTCTAACATTAAATGGCAACAGTTTCTTCCTCTAGGCTTTTATTGAGAAACCAAGATACGTTATGATCACTTTAAAAGGCTGCTTACCGAGCTCGATAGCTAAAGTCGCTTAAGTGCGGCCAGTATCCAGTATTCGGGAGATAGTAGGTTCGAACCCCACTGTCGGCAGCCCTGAAAATGGTTTTCCGTGGTTTCCCATTTTCACACCAGGCAAATGCTGGGGCTGTACCTTAATTAAGGCCACGGCCGCTTCCTTCCCACTCCTAGCCCTTCCCTGTCCCATCGTCGCCAAAAGACCTATCTGTATCGGTGCGACGTAAAGCAAATAGCAAATAAAAAAATAAAAAAATAAAAATGGCTGCTTAGGCTGAGAGGGTGATCAGTTGCCCGACCAGTCACGGCTATCTGCCACCACGTTTAGATAGATAGATAGATAGATAGATTTATTAACCACCAACAGGATATTCCCAATCACAGATGGCATACTACACCTATAATCTATTTCGTACAACTAACTGTCGGCAGCCCTGAATGTGTTTTTCCGTGGTTTCTCATTTTCACATCAGACAAATACTTAATGTCAAGCCCACTTCCTTCCCATTCCTTGCCCTTTCCTATCCCATCGTCCTCATAAGATCTATCTGTGTCAGTGCCACGTAAAACCAATCAAAAATTAACATCTTACAAAACTACATAGAGATCTACTATTTTTCCATATGTAATACTGCCTTTCTAATTATCTTTATATCAGAACATATGCAATCCACAGATTCCCCAACACTGTTCAGTGTCCGCAGTGACTGTATTAACCACGAACTTTTGTTGTGTACGGTTCTACGACGCAGAAGTAAATTCTCCATTTGCCGCTGTTGGCAAAACTCTCCATATAATGAAGATGTCATCTTAATCCCGAAGCCCCTGTAACTCACCCAGTTCATAAATATTACTTGCACTCTCTCTAGTGAGTCAATTAAATATTGTTGGGATTGTATTCAGATCTCGGTACCATATTCTAACCCAGACCTGATATAGGAAATATATAGAGTTTTCAGAGTTCGAACAGAAACAAAATCCCTTCAATATTTCCGATGAAAACCCAGAATCCTACGAGAATTTCTTGTTATATAATTGATGTGGTCCTGGAATGATAGGCCATTTGCATTGCTTAATATGATACCCGGTTTCTTAATGGGTTTGATTAATCTACGATAAAATGCATCACTTCTATTTAAAGTGTTTCAATTTCCGAATTAAATATATGATACTGGCAAGTTACAGTAAATATTTAAAGGCAATTCCGCACCACTCAAGAAGCTCCCTGAATGAGTGGAAGGCGAAGGCTTCGACTCGGCAGTAAATGGGATAGGGTTCTTATTTTAATTTTACTATCTGTATAACGTTATACTAACACAAATACATTTTCGGTAACGGTAGTATTTGTCTGAAATCATCTTCAGGGCTGTTGACGGAGGTTTCGAGCCCACCACATTAAGAATCCAAGCTTAGACCTCTATTATAAAGGACTCCGGAGGCGACACCGGTGGCGACACCGGTGGCGCCGAAGATATCGCCAACGCAGAAATTTACTAGACACTGGTGTTGCTAACGGAAATCATGAATCAATTCATTTTAAAAGATGTCGTCAACAAGTGAGGACCTACTTGTGATACTTCTGATTATGAAAAACCAAAACGAACAAATGAAGAAAGACCTTGGTATACACCCAATGCTGGCTTCGAAGCAAGGAAAAGAAAAGGTTCTACACTCTTTTCGGTGAACTTTGTGCAGAGGACAATATTTTTTTAATTACTTTCGTGTATCAAACTCGTCTCTTTCTTTTTTTTTTTTTTTGAGCTCAAAGAGGACACTACAGGTGTTGATACAGGAATGAAGAAATGTGTTACATCAGAGGAGAAATTGGTTGTCACATGAACATAATTAAAAAGCAAAACCTATTTTTAGAACAGCACGGGTGGAACTGATTGAGCCGGTATGGGTCACAACCACGTGACAGCACTAGTGTTCTAGTATGATTTGCTGCCATGGAGTGTAGTTTAATACTTCCCACTTCTGCTCGCAGGCCGCGGGAATCCCCAAGTGAGCGCCATATGGCTTGCGTCAAGCTTGGCGTGGTGAAAAGCCTTGACCGCTGACGTAGCAGTTCGCTAGTAACTATTGGACTTTTAAGGCGTGTTGCTAGGTTATTATTGCGATGGTTACATACACAGCAGCGGAGAAAATATTTTTGGTCGAGTGCTATTTGCTTAAGAAGAACAAGCCAGCTGAAAGGCGCCTTCGGAAATTTCGTAGACAGTTTCCCAGTTCTCCCGTAACTTGAAAACGTTACGTGCAACAACTCGTTCACAAGTGGCGTAGTATTGGTTCCGTATAAAATCGTTCTGACATACAATGTGACTCTCAGATGAGGGAAGCCACCTTAGCCTATCACAGTCTCCTTCTGTTAGACCTCAATACCATTACTGATATGTTTAAATGCGTTGTGGAAATTGTTCAGTTTGTACCACTGTTAGAAGTAGGCCCTATACCTCAAGATGACGGTCTAGACTCGTTTGTGTAACAGGTTCTTTTTGAAAGTTCATTCTAAACAACTTTTATGTAGCCTGTTAAAACGATCTTCTTATGAATCACCGTCATTGCTCAAAGTTTGAGAGAAAGTACGCACGCGTTAGTCTCACTAAAGTCTGCATTCACCTAAAATTAAATATTAAAATACTTGATTTACTTGTATATCAGTGATACTGGCATGAGAGAAGCAACAAAAACAGAATGCAAACTAAACTCTCATCCAACATTTCTAGTTTTTGTGGTAATATAAAGTCTAGATTTAACACATACACAGAAGTTTGAGTTGTTAAGGGGAACCCGACGACAAAAAATTCTCGAAATTGATATTTATACTTTTTCTTATCACCAATAAAGAAACTTCATGAATAAGAATTTTGTCCCAAATCCATTTCAACAGCATTATGTTAACTGAGATGTTAAAGAGTAAATAGTGTGATACACTTTCACTTTTTTTCTCTGAAAATAATATTTTGCAAGCTGAGGTACTTTTATCTCCCAGTATATTCCTAATAAATTGATTCAATTTTCCAGTAAGGTAGATAATGATGTTTTCTATCTCCTGTAACATGATTAAGTGATTTGAATGAATACATTTTAAATATTCGCAAAACAAAGCAATATTTTAGGTTATTTAAAACTTACTTTATAAAACATACTGTTATATATGGTTATAAATCACAAAATGAGGTATAGTTAAATTACATGCGTATGATGGCATAGGGTCCGCCTCTGTGGTGTACTGGTTAGCGTGATTAGCTGCCACCCCCGGAGGCCCGGGTTCGATTCCCGGCTCTGCCACGAAATTTGAAAAGTGGTACGAGGGCTGGAACGGGGTCCACTCAGCCTCGGGAGGTCAACTGAGTAGAGGTGGGTTCGATTCCCTCCTCAGCCATCCTGGAAGTGGTTTTCCGTGGTTTCCCACTTCTCCTCCAGGCGAATGCCGGGATGGTACCTAACTTAAGGCCACGGCCGCTTCCTTCCCTCTTCCTTGCCTATCCCTTCCAATCTTCCCATCCCTCCACAAGGCCCCTGTTCAGCATAGCAGGTGAGGCCGCCTGGGCGAGGTACTGGTCATACTCCCCAGTTGTATCCCCCGAATAAGAGTCTGAAGCTCCAGGACACTGCCCTTGAGGCGGTAGAGGTGGGATCCCTCGCTAAGTCCGAGGGAAAAACCGAACCTGGAGGGTAAACAGATGATGATGATGATGATGATGATGATGATGATGATGATGATGATGGCATAAATTGTGAATGTTGACACAGTTTCATGGAATACTTTCTGAAATACATTTGTCTAAAATTGCTTCCGTAATTTGAACTTTAATTGTGTGTTAACGTTTCTTGATTTATCATTTTTTGTTTTGCTATTGGTTTACGTCGCACCGACACTGATAGGTCTTTTGGCGCCGATGGGCTAGGAAAGGCCCAGGAATGGGAAGGAAGCTGCCGTGGCCTTATTTAAGGTACGGCCCCAGCATTTGCCTGGTGTGAAAATGGGAAACCATGGAAAACCATCTTCAGGGCTGCCGAGAGTGGGATTCGTACCCACTATCTCCCGGATGCGAGCTCACGGCTGCGCGCCCCTAAACGCACGGCCAACTCGCCCGGTCTTGATGTAACAAATACGCTGTATAGTGCAATTCAATAATATTTAACACGAAGTTTGTAAACAGGTTTTGTAATAAGCGTACAAAATTTCGTGAAAATCACATTGAAAGGTATTGAGAAAATCCACTTCAGGGTAATGCCATTTTGAATATGTTCTCACGTCAAGGTCCCCTTACACTAATCTTGAATGTAATGTGTTTTTCACCTTCAAACAATTGCAATATATATCAGATCCGAATTTCTTTAGATATGAAGCTCATTCTGAGACGTGCCACGCTTCATATTGCAATTGAGAAGCTATGTATCAAGAGATAAATTCATATTTACACGAGTAATGTGACCAGAAATAGTTTATACCGGGGGGGATAGCACGGTACCCTAATTTTCTACTTAGCAATTTGGCTACGACGTGCAGGTCATTTAGTTGTAAGCTTGCATTCGGAAGATGGTGGCCTAGAACTTCACCGTCGGTAGCCCTGATTGTGGTTTTCCGTGGTTTTCTATTTTCACACCACGGAAGTTAAGGCCATGACCGCTTCCTTCCTACTCCTAGCACTTTCCTATCACATCGTCGCCATATGATATATTTGTGTCAGTGCTACGTAAAGCCAATTGTAAAAAAAAATCCTTTCCAATCTTAAAGCTATGTGTGCGTCAAGCTCTTGAACTGTTTTCAAGACTTCATTAACATTGAATAATGACAATTTTTGGAGGATTTCGAAGTTCTTGGGAGCCAATTTTCATTTTCTTCAACCAGTTTTATTCTGTAAAAAATTTTACACTTGTTTAGTATTCTGCTTGGTGTCATGTAACAAATCGGAGTTTTTCGTTTCATTCTGACCAAACCAAGATAGCCTATGCTATGCAGACGACGGACGCGATCATGCGAGAATAGTCGAATCGGACTTGTTGGTGGTTATTTATGAAACATAGAGGTTCAATTACTGTTATCATTAATATAATTATTATGTCACAAAATGCCAAAAGTATAAATATTAAAACCTGTTTCTACACTGAAATTAAACGGCACCGAGCTCGATAGCTGCAGTTGCTTAGCCTAAGTGCGGCCAGTATCCAGTAATCGGGAGATAGTGGGCTCGAGCCCCACTGTCGGCAGCCCTGAAGATGGTTTTCCGTGGTTTCCCATTTTTACACCAGGCAAATGCTGGGGCTGTACCTTAATTAAGGCCTCGGCCGCTTCCTTCCCATCCCTAGGCCTTTCCTCTCCCATCGTCGCCATAAGACCTATCTGTGTCGGTGCAACGTAAAGCAAAATAGCAAAATAATAATAGCAACGATAATAATGTAATGACCCCTCATTTGCTGAGACTCTGGCCAAAATAGGTCCCCTGATTGAGAATAGGAAAAGGAGGTTCCTCAGGAGGATTTGGAGGCGCAAGAAAGTGTCAGAAGGGTTTATGTTCCTTCTGGGGTCCAACCAGGAGTTGTATGCGAAAGTGGAAAATATATCCTTCACAGTTCGAAAGAGGAGGTTGACCTTTTACGGGCATTTGAAGGGAATAACCCGGAAAGTTTGGCATATAAGGTACTTGTGCTTCAGAAAAAGTAGAAAATCCGTCTCCTCTGGCTGAAAAAGATCTACATGAATGAAGCATAGCACCAGCTGACGTTCACGTGAGGACACTTTCTAGAAAGAAAGTTGTAGGTTTGAGTGGAAATTTTGACAAGCCTGCTAACCTGTGGAACATATCAACGGGAACGACAGGACGACAAATGTTAAAGAAATGGTTGTAAGCCTGAGGTCGAGAAAGGTAGGTAGCTTGTGTACTGGTAGCTTAGAGGCGGCTGTATAGCTTACTGTATTATTTAAACGTACGGATAATTGCTGCAGAAGGCACGAGTGCCAAAATATCCGGATCTGGTCCAGGAGCATGTCTCCCTGTACGGCGTACGCTAACCTTGAAACCTGATCCGGCTCAGGCCTGACTGTGGCGCCAAGAGAGCAAGCGTAGTGTAAGTAACACTACTAGCAAGGTCGCTAATATGGAAGAAGACCTCATGTAGAACATTAACAGTACTATTTAGGCCACACACACGTTGTGCTAAATCAAATTTCCGTATCTGTACAATGAAAGCCTGCCCTTAGGTTTCTTCACTTAGTGTTAGGTCACAATGGTCGGTTTTGCTGGTAGGTATAGAACCAGCCCCTAGAGCCGTGCGTGTTAACTTCCACATCACGAGGAAAGACGAAGTTTGAATAAGTGCTAGCCATGCCGAGTGTAGCCTTTCCTCACTTTTAATTCGAAAATGTTATGACATAATTAAACCCTTATAAGACAACCAGGTTAAAGTACCTTGGTCATTTAAAGAAATAGCCGTCTTGAAGCGGATAAAAATATTGATACTGTAAGCTGCCCAGAAATATATGGATGCAGTCTATCATGAACACTGCAGACGTAAACAAAAAAGAAATAAGCATTTTCATCAACACGTAAAGTAGAGGAGAATCGGGTAATGTGGAATAGTCGGGCAATATGGAATACCACAATATCTTGCCTGTAACGTACTCCTCTCAGGTGGAAACTCGTCGAATTACGGTAAATGTTCTCATGATGCTTTGTATTCAGATTCGACATGCTCGTGAGTGAGGTTAGTGCGTGGAGGAAGAATATTTGTTTTTCATATTTGAAAAGCTTTTGCAGGTAGTTCTTTTAAAGCTTGTATTAATTACCAAAACTGAGTTTAGTCCTGGGAAATCCAATGTTACATATTGTACAAGAGTTGCTTATATTGCTACACCAGTGTAACTTCATTGTTGTGCAAAGTTTAGGGCATGACGAATCCTTTAATTCAAACATGGTGTGTCGGGATATATGGAATACTGTTTTAGTTTCAAAGTAAAATGACGTTTAACATTAATTAAAATTAATTGCATTAATCCTGGTATATTATAACATGTAACTACCTATAGATCTCAGTTTCTGCATCTGTGACTTTTGTCACTGAATGAACAAGTGACTGTAAAAAGAAAACTCTGAAAAATTAGTGTATAGAGATTATCATTTAAGTTAATTACCAATTTTATTCTTTAGATTTTTTTACATTTCTGTACGTCCACCTGTAAGAACGTTCCTTAAATATAACTGAAAGAATTTATTGAAGCTGTATTTTAATTTACATATTATTTACCCTACTATTCCATATTAGCCGACTATTCCGTATTACCCACCAAGTGCAACTTTTTGAAAGAAATAATTTTGACGTGAAGACATTAACAATTTACAATTTAAAAATATAGAGAATCTTAGCTAATTATTTGAATTTTCAAACCATATTTATTTATATTTCATAACTGATTTCGGTAAGAAATTATACTGGCAAAAGTAAATGGTATTCTATATTATACGACTTTCCTCTATATTTACTCTTCTCTAGGATTTATATAAGTTAACGATCTAATATCTTCAAGTTAAACATTTCCCAATTAAGGAACTTTCTAAAGCTATATCGAATGTATACATATTATAAATAAAGTATCCTGTAGGGGTTATGAGAGGAGGAAGGAAAATTTCGAGAACCACCGAATGGATTTTGATGCGGTTTTCGCTATCATAAAGGAAATCGTCATCAACATCATCATCTGTTTACCCTCCAGGTTCGGTTTTTCCCTCGGACTGAGCGAGGGATCCCACCTCTACCGCCTCAAGGGCAGTGTCCTGGAGCTTCAGACTCTTGGTCGGGGGATACAACTGGGGAGTATGACCAGTACCTCGCCCAGGCGGCCTCACCTGCTATGCTGAACAGGGGCCTTGTGGAGGGATGGGAAGATTTGGAAGGGATAGGCAAGGAAGAGGGACGGAAGCGGCCGTGGCCTTAAGTTAGGTACCATCCCGGCATTCGCCTGGAGGAGAAGTGGGAAACCACGGAAAACCACTTCCAGGATGGCTGAGGTGGGAATCGAACCCACCTCTACTCAGTTGACCTCCCGAGGCTGAGTGGACCCCGTTCCAGCCCTCGTACCACTTTTCAAATTTCGTGGCAGAGCCGGGAATCGAACCCGGGCCTCCGGGGGTGGCAGCTAATCACGCTAACCACTACACCACAGAGGCGGGCCATAAAGGAAATCCGGTCGTAAAATTTGGGCCATGCCCAAAATGCGAAGTTGATCACACCCGCGACCACACTAAAATGTGGGAAGATGCGGCATAAAAAGATTGTACTTTTGAGAGAAATTATAATGTTATTACTTTTAAGTTCCACTAACTACTTCTCGGTTTTCGGAGACTCCGAGGTGCCGGAATTTTGTCCTGCACGAGTTCTTTTACATGCCAGTAAATCTACCGACACGAGGCTGACGTATTTGAGCACCTTAAAATACCGCTGGACCGTGCCAGGATCGAACCCCTGAAGTTGGATTCAGAAAGCCAGCGCTCTAACGCCTGAGCTATCTGCCCGGCAGCTAGCGATGACTGAGTAACAGAATAGAATACTACATTTTGACTCTTAAACACTATTAACCATTGTTATGGTGGATTTCCATCACTCTCTTCATTTATCTCACAGCACTCCACCACCGATGCCGCTTTATAAGCACAGCTTTATCCATAGAGTTCATTCCTATCTCAGCCCGTAACTCCACCCTCTTACAATTGTTTCTAAACCCAGCTCGACAGCTGCAGTCGCTTAAGTATGGCCAGTATCCAGTAATCGGGAGATAGTGGGTTCGAGGCCCACTGTCGGCAGCCCTGAAGATGGTTTTCCGTGGTTTCCCATTTTCACACCAGACAAATGCCAGGGCTGTACCTTAATTAAGGCCACGACCGCTTCCTTCTAATTCCTAGGCCTTTCCTGTCCCATCGTCTCCATAAGACCTATCTGTGTCGATGCGTAAAGCAAATAGCAAAAAAAAAAAAAAAAAAAATGTTGCTCTTTGTAACAACGATTATTCTCGCTACTATATGGTGAATATGGATTATTAGAATATTGTGAGTTGGTCTTTTAGGAAATCCTTTACTGTCGTTCCTTCTAGAGTTACAAATAGCCAAAACGACTATCGCCAAGGCTTATTGCGTGTAGATATTGGAACGCCAGGTGATCTACAAGACAACTTTTCCAGCATGGCTTCATTGACTGGGCCTGCTGCCTCTTCGTACATTTAAGCACTCTTAAATACCAAACGAATGTATGGGGATTCAATCCTGCATCCTTTAATCAAATGTATAAAGTGCTAATCATCTACGTTCTGTCCGGCTCTATGGCTAAATGGTTAGCGTCCTTTGGCCGAAGGCGTCCGGAGTTCGATTCCCGGCCGGGTCGGGTATTTTGACCTTCATTGGTTAATTCCTCTGGTTCGGCGACTGGGTGTAAGTAGGGCCCCATACTCACAGACACGCAAGTCGTCTGTCTACAGAGTGCAGAAAACTTTGTTTCGTAAATTAAAGGCGTGTTAAAGGGTACAAGTACAAGTATTGTGAACATAGGAACCATAGGCTTGCGGTGATTCGTTTTGGCTGCATACCTACCAGACTGTCGAGCGTTAATAAGCCACACTGTTTCTGCTGAGCCGCTGTCCGTCTGTCCGTTACCACTTCTGCACATCGTGTCCAAGAAACAAAGGCCCGGGGGCTGGGTGTTTGTGCTGTTCCCAACATCCCTGCAACCCACACACCACACCTAACACTATCCTCAACCACAAAAAACACGCAGTTACCTACATGTGGCAGATGCCGCCCACCCTCATAGGAGGGTCTGCCTTAAAAGGGCTGCACTCGGCTAGAAATAGCCACACGAAATTATTATTATCCTCAGTAATGTGATTGCACGCAGCCACGTGTGATTACTACCTGTCAAGCCATAGACTCTGATCATGGATGAATACAATTTTCTGCTAGATTCTCTGATTCTCCAACCTTTCCCAGCTTCCAAATATATACAACAGATGGCAGAACGTTCTTAATTACTCACCTGCTGATAAGAGGAAAAAGTCCACGTACAAAGAGACCCCATCATGACATACGCAATAGACATTATCTGGTAACATTTGTCGAAGGATGACCTAGCTGCATAAGAAAGAATGAAGGCCATATATCTTTAAAAAAATTCTCTGCCTGGCAAGAAATGCATTTTCGAGACTAACCTATGAGCTCACAAGACAAACGTTCTATATACAAGAACTCCGATTAGAAATACAATTACTGGGCAAGTTGGCCGTGCGGTTAGGGGCGCGCGACTGTGAGCTTGCATCCGGGAGATAATGGGTTCGAATCCAACTGTCGGCAGCCCTGAAGATGGTTTTCCGTGGTTTAAAATTTTCACACCAGGCAAATGCTGGAGCTGTACCTTAATTAAGGACACGGCCGCTTCCTTCCAACGCCTAGCACTTTCCTATCCCATCGTCGCCATAAGACCTATCTGTGTCGGTGCGATGTAAAGCCACTAGCAAGAAAAATACCATAACAAATAAAGTGAAAATTCTGACAACGAATTGCGGCACACCATAACGCGCTTCTTATTAAATGTTCATAAAACCATTGAAAAGGGCAGGCAAAACAATATGACGGCCGCCTCTGTGGTGTAGTGGTTAGCGTGATTAGCTGCCACCCCCGGAGGTCCGGGTTCGATTCCCGGCTCTGCCACGAAATTTGAAAAGTGGTACGAGGGCTGGAACGGGGTCCACTCAGCCTCGGGAGGTCAACTGAGTAGAGGTGGGTTCGATTCCCACCTCAGCCATCCTGGAAGTGGTTTTCCGTGGTTTCCCACTTCTCCTCCAGGCGAATGCCGGGATGGTACCTAACTTAAGGCCACGGCCGCTTCCTTCCCTCTTCCTTGCCTATCCCTTCCAATCTTCCCATCCCTCCACAAGGCCCCTGTTCAGCATAGCAGGTGAGGCCGCCTGGGCGAGGTACTGGTCATACTCCCCAGTTGTATCCCCCGACCAAGAGTCTGAAGCTCCAGGACACTGCCCTTGAGGCGGTAGAGGTGGGATCCCTCGCTAAGTCCGAGGGAAAAACCGAACCTGGAGGGTAAACAGATGATGATGATGATGAAAACAATATGACCACGACAGGAATATCAAGAGAGTTATCTGACCTATTTATAACGAAGGGTCCTCTAGTTATTATTAAAAAGAGCTTGAAGTCTTACGTGACTGTCAACAGCGTGATCACAGCCACATGATCTCTAGTTTTACGCTGAATAACAACTTCAGGGAGTAGCCTCCGTGGCTCAGACGGCAACGCGTCGGCCTCTTACCGCTGGATACTGTGGTTCAAATCCCGGTGACATCATGTGAGATTTGTGCTGGACAAAGCGGAGGTGGGACAGGTTTTTCTCCGGGTACTCCGGTTTTCCCTGTCATATTTCATTCCAGCAACACTCTCCATTATCATTTCATCGCATTTATCACTCATTAATAAAAATCACCTTGGGAGTGGCGACCCCATTGTAATAACACCCTATATATGTTTCATTCATTACATCCCTGACCCGGTCGATGACTGGAAAACAGGGTGTAAGTTTTCATTTTCAACAATTTTAGGGACGTGATAAGTCATTTCATTTCAGTCCGCCTCTGTGGTGTAGTGGTTAGCGTGATTAGCTGCCACCCCCGGAGGCCCGGGTTCGATTCCCGGCTCTGCCACGAAATTTGAAAAGTGGTCCGAGGGCTGGAACGGGGTCCACTCAGCCTCGGGAGGTCAACTGAGTAGAGGTGGGTTCGATTTCCACCTCAGCCATCCTGGAAGTGGTTTTCCGTGGTTTCCCACTTCTCCTCCAGGCAAATGCCGGGATGGTACCTAACATAAGGCCACAGCCGCTTCCTTCCCTCTTCCTTGCCTATCCCTTCCAATCTTCCCATCCCTACACAAGGCCCCTGTTCAGCATAGCAGGTGAGGCCGCCTGGGCGAGGTACTGGTCATTCTCCCCAGTTGTATCCCAGACCAAGAGTCTGAAGCTCCGGGACACTGCCCTTGAGGCGGTAGAGGTGGGATCCCTCGCTGTGTCCGAGGGAAACGCCGACCCTGGAGGGTAAACAGATGATGATGATGATAATTCATTTCAGCAAGTCCTTATACATTGGCAGGGATCCGACCCACGGCAACCTGGTGGAGAGCCAACAACGAATAATAATAATAATAATAATAATAATAATATTTTTAGTCCACCTGTGTGGTGTAGTGGTTAGTGTGATTAGCTGCCACCCCCGGAGGCCCGGGTTGGATTATCGGCTCTGCCACGAAATTTGAAAAGTGGTACGAGGGCTGGAACGGGATCCACTCAGCCTCGGGAGGTCAACTGAATAGAGGTGGGTTCGATTCCAACGTCAGCCATCCTCGAAGTGGTTTTCCATGGTTTCCCACTTCTCCTCCAGGCAGATGTCGGGATGGTACCTAACTTAAGGCCACGGCTACTTCCTTCCCTCTTCCTTGTCTATCCCGTCCAATCTTCCCATCCCCCCCGCAAGGCCCCTGTTCAGCATAGCGGGTGAGGCCGCCTGGGCGTGGTACTGGTCATCCTCCCCAGTTATATCCCCCGAACCAATGTCTCACGCTCCAGGACACTGCCGTTGAGACGGTAGAGGTGGTATTCCTCGCTGACAGATTAAGGAAAAGAAGAATATATTTTGGCATGTGGCCTTCGGAGAGGTCTAGTGCATAACTTTCGAGTAGACAGACGCCTTATTGGCGGCCTGTGCGTCTGTAAGGATGTGGCCCTATCTAAGATGAATTCTACTGTTGAAAACGTCACAAACATTCAGCGCCAAGCCAGAGGAATTAACTAATGGATGTTAAAATACCCGACACGGCAGGGAATCGAATCCGGGACACCTTGGACCAAAAGCCAACATGCTAACCATTTATGACGCATTGTTCCGAGACAACCAACATCGGTTTGTGATGGAAAACTCGGTGAAAGTCTTCCTTGTTCACTGCAACAGGAGATATTTTAATCCATCGCTGTGTCAACATGGCTGTTGAGTGGCTTTTCACAACCCATATTTAAGGTTGATACAAAGAAATTGTAGAACTTTTATTCATATATTTCAATATTTTAGTGAGAAAATAAACATTTGCATGTTTTTGGCACATAAAAATCCGTTCCCTTCTAATAAATAATATTCAGTTATATCACATTTGACTACTCTTAGAAAGAAATGCCATATTTCGTCTTATAATTCGTTTTTTTACTTCCTGGAAACTTTAGTAAATGTGACATACGACGTTGTTACGGCCCACGCTTTAACTGCCTTTTCACGTATAGGGGGTTCTACGCCTGTGAAGCACACTGCAGTAGCGAAATCAGATTATAAGAGGAACTAATGGGTAAAATTGCATGAAATATGCCGCAAATGTTTAGTGAGAGCATTCTAGTTGTTTTGTAGGCTGATCATAATGTGTATGGCGGCTTTCTGCTCCTCTAGAGGCTGTCTGAACCACACAGGTGCGAGCTAGCTCCCAAGGAAGCTATCAGTTGACAGGGATCTGAGCTGTCGGCGCCAGCTGGACTACGCGCCAACGATTTACCATATGGGGCCTAGCACCAACCAGGATGTTACGTGAGATAATTACAGCGGCATATCTCACTATCAAACAGAAAGAATCGGCTAAACTTCTACCATTTCATTCGTCGAATTAACCCAAACATAGAACTTAGCCTCATAGAGGCGGTACTATGGAAATTGATTGACTAATCACATTATTTATTTGTACCTCAATCCAGTAAGCAAAGAGTCTCCTAAAATTTCAGTTTATGAAAAAGTACACTCCTGGGTCTCACGCCGATTTTCTGGCTGCACTCGGCGAAGTTCCTGCCACTAGTTTATGAACTGGCGTGTTACCACCAATATGATTTGAATGGAAGAGATGAAGACTTAAGTTAGAAATGGACACATTTTATGTGAGGCAAATATGTTACCTGGGGGAATAATGGACTTGATCGACGTATTTTACGCGCAACAAAAATCCAGTCAGAAATTCGTACAAAATAGGAGAGAACACAACACGTTTAATAACAGGAAAAGAGCGAGGGGTAACGTTTGACCATGAGCTTACTTCCATCATCCATGAAAACAAGATCATTAATGAACGTTACCGAAACCTAGGATTCATGATGATAAATGTTAAGGCTTTCACTAACATTAAGTAATACCTGCATTCATTGTACGATCAAAGCTTCAGTAGATCAAGTCTGGAATGCGAGCAGCAAAAATCACATTAAAAGCATACAACAAGTTCAAAAAATTATTTATCAGATTCTTGTATCTAACAATAACAGGTACTTACCATTCATCTCATCAGGGATCTTATCTTGTTTACGAGAAGCTCGAATTTACTACTAAATTTTGACAAGAATAAATTGGAAATCGAAGGCAGATGGACAATATAATGTTTTAAAATACAAAAGTTTAAATGCAGCAGTTATTGATAACCCGATATTCCTATCCCTCCTCTGTTCCAACGTTTACATAACAAATCGCCTTTACGTAGGCTGAGAAGTGTGTAAAACAGCGGTCCAACTCTTTGGCTGAACTGCCAGCGTCGAGGCCTTCAGTTCAGAGGACCGTAGGTTCGGGTCGAGTAGGGTATTTTAACTGCGTATGGCTAATTCCTCTAGCTCGGAGAATGGGTGTTCGTGTTACTACGGCAACAGGTTGAAAAACTTGCAGAAGCCTCTAAGAGGTGCCGTGGGTTTTAGAATTTTCTCCCGCAGAAGTTCTTTAATGTGCTCAAATTTTTAAAGATACGGAATTGTGGCATTGACTCATCCGCAAATGCCACGACTATCTCATGGTACCATCGAGGCCGTGACTATTAACAATGACTAAATACAGGGTGTTTGGAAGATAATACAGAACAAAATTTAGGAAATGGTTTGTTCCAGGGAGGAGCTTGATGTAGAGTGCGATGTTTCTGAAGTAGGTAGTAGCCTCGTTTGCCCCTCGGCTTATACAGTATACCACCAGCCGTACCATGCTTTAGAGAGAATGCATGCGTAATCTTAAGAAGCAGTTCTAAGTACATCACTACCCTGTACTGCAGCCGTACATATCACTTCACTGCGGCTTCAGGACATGTATCCGTAATGTGCAAGGAACAATTCTAAGTACATCATCGTACTGCAACTTCTGGTAGTGTGCATGCGTAACTTGTATGAAAACGTTCTAAGTACAAGAAGCGAACGCTTTCACACTGGGAAATATTGTAATGTACTGTACATCAACATAGCCTTAAGTCGTTCTTCATTAAATACTACCTAAGCTACAAAATTCAAAATTTTTAATTTCATTTTTTACATTTTGAAATAGAACATTATTTTGACGTCATATGTTTTCATGGCCCTACCAATAACCAGTAGAAAAAATATTAGTAATTACCTCCCAAACACCCTGTATGCATGTGTGTATATTTTATGTATGTATGTCTTTTTTTGCTAGTTACTTTACGTCGCACCGACACAGACAGGTCTTATGGCGACGATGGGGCGGGGAAGGGCTAGAAGTGGGAAGGAAGCGGCCGTGGCCTTAATTAAGGTACAACCCCAGCATTTGCCGGGTGTGAAAATGGGAAATCACGGAAAACCATCTTCAGGGCTGCCGACAGTGGGATTCGAACCTACTATCTACCGAATACAGGATACTGGCCGCACTTAAGCGACTGCAGCTATCGAGCTCGGTATGTATGTATGTATGTATGTATGTATGTATGTATGTATGTATGTATGTATGTATGTATGTATGTATGTATGTATGTATGTATGTATGTATATATGTATGCATGTATTTATGTATGTATAGTATAAAAAAACGTGGTAACTAATAATCGTAATACAAGCTATACTTTCTATGTCCCTAACAAAGAAGGAAGACGAAAGGAAAAGTATCATGATTAGGACATGTTAATTCTTCTCCACTGAGTTAGCTATTAAAAGAAAGAAATGTATGGCTTTTAGTGCCGGGATATCCCAGGACGGGTTCGGCTCGCCAGGTGCAGGTCTTTCTATTTGACTCCCGTAGGCGACCTGCGCGTCAAGATGAGGATGAAATGATTATGAAGACAACACACACACACCCAGCCCCCGTGCCAATGGAATCAACCAATTAAGGTTAAAATCACCGACCTGGGACCCTCTGAACCGAAGACCAGTACGCTGACCGTTCAGCCAACGAGTCGAACAACTATTAAAAAAAATTAAATGTAGTAAATCTTAAGGTATCAATATTCAGCCTTCGTTTCATAATAATAAACATCATGACCAGGTAAACAACATACCACTTTAACAATGTTGCCAAGATTATTTCTGAGTCCAAGTTGACAGGTTTGATTCCGGCTCAGTGCGGTGGTATTTGAAGGTGTTTAACTACGTCAGTCTCGTGCCAGTACATTACCGTCTTGTTAATGAAGTCATATGGGACAAAACCCGAACACCCTGACAAGGCTATGAAATTACTAGACATTCTCTACCGTTTCACAGAAATTTGTGATCGCATCGCTCTTCGCTACTTCTTCCTCACGATCATTCATCCTCTCTTGAACTACTGTTCTCCGATTTGGATAACAGCCTCCCCCTCCAATATTAACCAGTTAGTCAGAGCGGTGTCCTTCTTTGTTGCAATTGTAAGGAACAAAAACTCCAAGCTCAGAAATCGGTCTACGCAGCAGGTATTGTACGGACAATAAATGCGTCACCCCTGTACATTAGGCGACTGGCAGCTGACCTGACTTTCCTCTACGGAATTTTAAATGAGCATTAACGCTGGGAATATCTTGTCTCATTCTTCTCTCACCGCGTCCTTCCCGCTCCACCAGTCCACGTTCCTCACAATACTCCAATGATCTTTTCTAATCCGCCTCCCAACACTCTATAATCATAATAATAATAATAATAATAATAATATTTTTTGCTAGGGGCTTTACGTCGCACCGACACAGATAGGTCTTATGGCGACGATGGGATAGGAAAGGCCTAGGAGTTGGAAGGAAGCGGCCGTGGCCTTAATTAAGGTACAGCCCCAGCATTTGCCTGGTGTGAAAATGGGAAACCACGGAAAACCATCTTCAGGGCTGCCGATAGTGGAATTCGAACATACTATCTCCCGGATGCAAGCTCACAGCCACGCGCCTCTACGCGCACGGCCAACTCGCCCGGTAATAATAATAATAATAATAATAATAATAATAATAATAATAATAATAATAATAATAATAATAATAATAATAATAATAGACAAGAGCTTTTATATAGCATCAAGTAAAAGTATATTCTAAAGGCATGTATATAATATCCTAAGATGAAGTTGATGTGTAGTGGTTATATCGCCATCTCGACCCACGATGACTTGTCTATGAACATGGACATTCTTATGGTTTTCGATTTGGGCAGTTGTTATTAATAGGCATTTTTTACAACTATTTTTGCAATTTGTTTTACGTCGCACCGACAAAGATAGGTCTTAAAGTGACAATGGGATAGGACAGGTCTAGGAGTTGGAAGCCTGGTGTGAAAATAGGAAACTACGGAAAACCGTCTTCAAAGCTGCCGACAGTGGGGTTCGAACCCACTATATCCCGGGTGTTACGATAGGCTGTGTACCTGATCTTGTTACTCATTTGTTATGTTTGATATACTTTATTATTCAAGTTTACATTTGTAAATTAGTCTGTTGACAGTATAAGTGAAATGCGCTCAGTATAGCTGTATCTTGTGCTTTGCGAATAAATAAATAAATAAATAAATAAATAAATAAATAAATAAATAGATAAATAAATAAATAACTCCGAAAATTGATTGGTTTATGTCAAGATTTAAAAACGAATCAAACATTCTAGGAGTTTACTGCAACTTATAAAAAATGTTATTATTATTATTATTATTATTATTATTATTATTATTATTCATATTCTTCTTCTTCTTATTATTATTATTATTATTATTTCCGGTAACTAATGTACAATTATGCAGTTTATCCGACAAATGAAAAGGAAACACTCGAGAGAAAGATAGAGACAGCGATGTAGTAAACGCGGCACCAGTTGGAAAAATTTTCCCTAACAACACCTGTCATTCTGTTGTAGTGGTATGAGGACAGGGTTCCTATATCATGTAAGAAAATGTAAGAACGGTAACGTCGTAGACAACAACTACTACTACTGCTAAAATGTTTTCATTCCTCTCCTGAAGGGGGAGGCTGGAATCTTAGACGTTAACGTCGTCTCTCAGGCTGGGAGAATTTTTACGGTGAAGGAGATGCTCAGAGAAAGTGAGGAGGTTGGCGACCGTGCCTATACTAGGAACTGTCCCGACATTCGCCTTAGTGCAGGAGAATGAAAAACCACGGAAAACCATTCTCAGGACAGCCGAAGCTGGGGCCAGCCGTGGCCACTTAAGAGCCGAGACCCACTCTGCATCCACCGATCGTAACAACAAAAAAATATATATTTTTTTGCTATTTGCTTTACGTCGCACCGACACAGATAGGTCTTATGGCGACGATAGGACAGGAAAGGCCTAGGAATGGGAGGGAAGCGGCCGTGGCCTTAATTAAGGTACAGCCCCAGCATTTGCCTGGTGTGAAAATGGGAAACCACGGAAAACCATCTTCAGGGCTCCCGACAGTGGGGCTCGAACCCACTATCTCCCGATTACTGGATACTGGCCGCACTTAAGCGACTGCAGCTATCGAGCTCGGTAACAACAAAATATGAATCCACTCGGTAGTAATGACCACTGCTACGAAGAGTGTCACAGTAACGGTCTGAAGGTATACGGATACTTTTGATCAGGCAGTTTAGATATACAGTATGTCAGGAAATGCTTGGCGCATACAAATTTCTGTACTAAAAATGAAAATCCACAGCCTGTTTTCAGTCATTTGACCGGGTCAGGAATGAATGTAACCTGCATCTAGCGGCGAGTGTAGGAATTGTGTCGGCTGCCAAAACCTGTCGCACAACCCTGGGGCAATGATTAATGACTGACAACTGAAATCAAATGATATTGGTGAGTGTTGATGGAATGAAAGTTGACAGGAAAAACTGGAGTACCCAGAGAAAAATCTGTCCCGCTTCCGCTTTGTCCAGCACAAATCACACATGGAGTGAGGGGTATTTGAACCGCGGAACCCAACGGGGAGAGGGCGCCGCCTGAGCCACCCAGGCATCGCAATTACTGCCATACAATATGGGAGCAATTTCCTTCTTTAAAGATATGTTTGGTGTGGCAAGAAACCACAACACGATGTTGCAGTATGTCATATGGTTCAGCGCACTGGGATATCGTTGACCTGAGGGGGAACTGCAAGTGGCCATGTAGCATCATCACTTACATTGTATGACTGGCAATACATAAGGCGCCATTGGACATATCATGCCATAAATGTTAACATGCTCTGGCACGAAATGTAAGGAGCAAACAGGTATCAGTCTCACTTCGACTGCAAGTAGTACACAGTACATTCTGTAACACTTCCTCTTAACCAACAACAGTGCCAGTTATATTAATCTTTACTTGTGGACTTCCCCAAATAGGGACTTCAAGTCATCAAATGGCTTACTATATTGTGATTTTGTCGTGGCTGTTACCGACAACAACAACAATATTTTTTAACTTTCTTTCTTTTTTTACTAGCTGCTTTACGTCGCACCGATACAGATAGGTCATATGGGGACGACGGGATAGGAAAGGCCTAGGAGTTGGAAGGAAGCGGCAGTGGCCTTAATTAGGGTACAGCGATAGCATTTGTCTGGTGTGAAAATGGGAAACCACGGAAAACCATCTTCAGGGCTGCCGACAGTGGGATTCGAACCCACTATCTCCCGGATGCAAGCTCACAGCCGCGTGCCCCTGACCACACGGCCAACTCGCACGGTAATAATAATAATAATAATAATAATAATAATAATAATAATAATAATAAAGTGATGTTGAGTGGGATGAAACCTAAATGGACAAAATGGCAGGCAGGATATAATAAAATAGAACAGGCAGATCATTTTCATGGATACTGGCTGCGTTTTCTTCCAGGACATTGGGTCTAGGGATACAACTGGGGAGGATGACCAGTACCTCGCCCAGGCGGCCTCACCTGCTATGCTGAACAGGGGCATTGCGGGGGGATGGGAAGATTGGAAGGGATAGACAAGGACAAGGGAAGGAAGCGGTCGTGGCCTTAAGTCAGGTACCATCCCGGCATTTGCCTGGAGGAGGAGTGGGAAACCACAGAAACCCACTTCCAGGATGGCTGAGGTGGGAATCGAACCCACCTCTACTCAGTTGACCTCCCGAGGCTGAGTGGACCCCGTCCCAGCCCTCGTACCACTTTTCAAATTTCGTGGCACAGCCGGGAATCGAATCCGGGCCTCCGGGGGTGGCAGCTAATCACACTAACCACTACACCACAGCCTCTGGTTCTTTGGCTGAATATTTATCGTTGTGGCCTTCTGTTCAGAGAGTCCCGGGTTCGATTCCGGCCTGGTCGGGGATGTTAGCCACGCCTAGTTTGTTCCTAGGAGCAGAGACGTGGCGCTTGTGTTTGTGTCATTACATACACACAACGCACCACAGTACCAACTACCACAGAAATACCTGGTAGTGAATATACAACTCTCCACACTGCGTTGGTGTCGGAAAGGGCATTCGATCGTAAATCACGGTTCATACGATATGTGCGACACAGTTCGAACAAACATTCATCACGAGGATGAGGGAATAGCGGAAGAAGAAACTTTCTGGATGGCAGGAGGCTTACAGTGTGTGAAATTGATGTAAGGTCTAGCAAAGCAGGACGAAGTTATCCTTACTTCGCTCTATTTTCAGGTCAATTTTATTTTTGTACGTTATCACGTTTCGATGTATGTATGACGAAAGGTTACCAAAAACAGAATCAGGGAAATGCATCAATATGTAAAAGACTTTTCAGAAGCTGCAAACTCAGGAGAAACTTTGGAAAGAAGTGAAGTAAGATATATACGTTATAAAGGACACTAGGTCTCAGTGAGTTAAATAGTGAACAAGACATGCGTACCATTTTCAGAGCATCTTACGACTACCTTAACTTGAGAATTAATTTATTTTTATTAGTACGTGCGCCTCCGTAGCGTAACGGTTGGTGTTGTTATCTGCCGTCCTCGGGGTCCTGGGTTCGATTCCCGGTACTGACAGAACTTTAAGTATGGCAGGAGGGCTGGTATGTGGTTGAAATGGTACATGCAGCTCAGCTCCATTGGGGGTGTGCCTGAAAAGAGCTGTACTACCTCGGGATGAGGATACGAGTTTATTATTATTATTATTATTATTATTATTATTATTATTATTATTATTATTATTGACAATATGTTTTACGTTGCAACGACACAGATAGGAAAAAGGGTAGGAATGAGAAGAAAGTGACCGTGGCCTTAACCCTGGAACCGTACACCGCGGTACTGAGTATTCCACAAATTAAACCTCATTATATTTTACATATTCAAACTTACGATTTATTTTCAGACGTAATGAAATCAGTGAAAATTATTATTTTCAGTACGTGAATACATATATTTGCAAATCAGAACAGCCCTGTAATCGCTGGTAATAAAATAAAATAAAATAAAATAAAATAAAATAAAATAAAATAAAATAAAATAAAATAAAATAAAATAAAATAAAAAGGTCACATAAAAATCTACGTTTTGGGTTTCTGGTACTACTATAAGGTTTACTTTGCAAAATTTGGGCACGTCCCCAGCATATGGGTTTTGCATACGATCTTTCGTTCACTGCAAATAATAGTGATTTTAGACTCTGTGGACAGTTGTTACACATTCCAGAGACTGAATGGAGTTGGTTAACTAGATATCGTGAATACCATTTTTTACGCAATAGAAAGGCGGATTCCTCTGCGTGTTAATGGGATTTCCAGTACTTGTCATTACCAGGATCTCATTAATTCTTCTGTTAACGTGAAAATAAGTTCGTCTAAAGCAGAAAGGTAAAATATATATTCTATTACATCATCTTCTTCGGCAAGGTTTATTTCCATCGTCTTCTAGAGCATCAACCAAATCATCAAGGGTATCAGGCTCAGACCTATATGGTTCTTGTAAAATCTTTTCGTCGCTTTCAAGGCAAGCGATTTAACTATCTTAACACAAAGTACAAAGGTACTGTTAAAGGTAAGGTAAGGGTTATTCTGCCCGAAGGCAGGTCCGAACCTCCGCAGAGGTGTTCCTGAGCCGGAGATAAAAATCCCTGGCCTGGCCTGGAATTGAACCTGGGTCCTCCGGGCGAGAGGCAGGCACGCTACCCCTACACCACGCGGCGGCGTACTGTTAAAAAGGTATGAAAAAATAAACTGGCTACAAAGAAATAAAGTTTCATCGACCGAACAGTGAGGAACTCTATGCCCCAAACATATGTTCTGACATATAAGCAGTCGTCACTCGTTAGAATTAATGCGCGAGCTAAGAGACTACGAAGGTCAAAGAAAAGTCACGGAGGTAGGCGACTACAGGGGTTTGCGAACACCAAATTACTGCGAATTACAGTACGATTCCAGGGTTAATTATGGTACAGATTCAGCATTTTCCTGGTGTGAAAATGAGAAACCACGATAAAACCACCTTCAGGGCTGCCAACAGTAGGGTTCGAACCCACTGTTTTCCGAATGCAAGCTGATATCTACGTGACCCAAACCACGCGGCCATTACCTCGGTACGGTATCATCACATATGGTTGTAGTTGTTGATCCTGGTCAGTATATCGGAAATGTTTGCTCTTGTTAATAATGTTCATGTTGTGTTTCTTCTGGTTGTATTTAGAGACTCGAGGAGTATTTGTTTATCAGTCCTCTGATTTTATGTGTGTGCGGATTCCTTAATCAATGTCATTTTGAGGGTTGATTTTGTTACAATGCCGAAATCGTTGGGTCTTCGAAACGTGCAGCTAGAGTGTTATCGTTGAACGTGATAAACGACTTCAGATGCAAAATGAATAATAATAATAATAATAATAATAATAATAATAATAATAATAATAATAATAATAATAATAATAATAATAATAATAATAACAATAATAACAATAATAATAATAATAATAATGTCCGCCTCTGTGGTGTAGTGCTTAGCGTGATTAGCTGCCACCCCCGGAGGCACGGGTTCGATTCCCGGCTCTGCCACGAAATTTGAAAAGTGGTACGAGGGCTGGAACGGGGTCCACTCAGCCTCGGGAGGTCAACTGAGTAGAGGTGGGTTCGATTCCCACCTCAGCCATCCTGGAAGTGGTTTTCCGTGGTTTCCCTTCCAATCTTCCCATCCCTCCACAAGGCCCCTGTTCAGCATAGCAGGTGAGGCCGCCTGGGCGAGGTACTGGTCATACTCCCCAGTTGTATCCCCGACCAAGAGTCTGAAGCTCCAGGACACTGCCCGTGAGGCGGTAGAGGTGGGATCCCTCGCTAAGTCCGAGGGAAAAACCGAACCTGGAGGGTAAACAGATGATGATGATAATAATAATAATAATAATAATAATACCCAAAACCACTAGCGCAACAGCCCCAAAGGGCCATGGCCTACCTAGCAGCTGTTCAACCCGAAGGTCTGCAGATTGCTAGGTGTCATGTGGTCAGCGCGACAAATCCCCTCGGCCATTAATTTTCGGCTTTGCAGACCGGGGCCGCTATCTCACCGTCAGATAGCTCCTCATTTGTAATCACGCAGGCTGAGTGGACCTTGAACCAGTCCTCTTAGTCGGGCTGAGTGTCTCAGACGGTTGAGGCGCGCCCATCTGACCCCAACTTAGCAGGTTCGATCCTGGCTCAGTTCGGTGGTAGTTGAAGGTGCTCAAATACGTCAGCTCCGTGTTGGTAGATTTACTGGCACGTAAATTTACTCATCCGGCACTAAATTCCGGCACTTCGGCGTCTCCGAAAACCGTAAAAGTAGGTAGTGGGACTTACAGCCAGTAACATTATTAAACATACCTCAGATCCTGGTAAACATACCTGACTTGGAATCGAACTCGGGGTCCCGGGGTTAGAGGTAGGTACATTATCCCTACGCAACGGGCCCGGGTTTATAATAATAATTATTATAATAATTATTTATCAATCAATTCCATTGACATTCGATCCCACAATTTCGAGCGTTGAAGGCGGGCGTGTAGTAAAATATGTAGCCGGTCTACTGGTTGAACACAGATGCAATTGTGGCTAATAGTTGTTGTAAGAGTCTTTCATTCACAATTATAACCGGTTACTCGGCTATAAAATCTAAATAAGAAAGTTATTTGAGTCAACCTACCAGGATGGATCAAGTGCTTAACAACATGTAGATGACTATCATATCCGAACAAGCCAACGATACGTAATTCTTAACGAAGTGGAGAATATTGTAGTAAGGGTTGTTTTATTTTTGTCTCGTGTACTTTACTGGTGTGTGAATTCATTCTGGAAATTAATCTGTGGTGTAGTGGTCAGTGTGATTAGCTGCCACCCCCGGAGGCCCGGGTTCGATTCCCGGCTCTACCACGAAATTTGAAAAGTGGTACGACGGCTGGAACGGGGTCCACTCAACCTCGGGAGGTCAATTGAGTAGAGGGGGGTTCGATTCCCTCCTCAGCCATCCTCGAAATGGTTTTCCATGGTTTCCCACTTCCCTTCCAGGCAAATGCCGGGATGGTACCTAACTTAAAGCCACGGCCGCCTCCTCTTCCTTGTCTATCCCTTCCAATCTTCCCATCCCCCACCAAGGCCCCTGTTCAGCATAGCAGGTGAGGCCGCCCGGGCGAGGTACTGATCATTCTCCCCAGTTGTATCCCCGACCCATGTCTCACGCTCCAGGACACTGCCCTTGAGGCGGTATAGGTGGGATCCCTCGCTGAGTCCGAGGGAAAAACCAACCCTGGAGGGTAAACAGATAATGAAGAAGATGATTTCTGACAAAAAAGTAGTGTTACTAAAATGTTGCAAACTTTAGGCTGGGAAGACTTTGGAGTAAGGAGACGAGATGCTCGACTTTGTGGTATGTTTCGAGCTGTCAGTAGTGAGTTGGCGTGGAATGACATGAGTAGAATACTTTTGAGCGGAGCTTTTAAAAGTAGGACAGTTCATAATATAAGATGCATTTGTAATTCAAGAGGACAGATTGGGACAAATATTCATTCATAGGACGAGGAGTAAGGGACTGGAATAAATCATCAACGGGAAAATTCGATAAATTTCCAAGTTCGTTGAAAATATTTTTTAAAATACTAGGTAAGGAATTATAAATAAATATAAATGTGAGGTAAACAATTGTTAGGGAATCTGCCACCTGGGCAACCGCCCTAAATGCAGATCATTGATGACTGAATGACTGACTGACGAACGATATCCCACCAGTATTTATTGGGAGGAAAAATGAGAATACCAACGAAATCCATTTAAAGGGCCTTTGAATTCAACTACTCTCTGAATTGTGTGGTGGTGAAACCATTTACACATTGGGGTAAGGTTGATTTCATCACATCGATGTTCGGATATCTAGGGGATGCGTAGACCAGGCAGTAAAGGCGTGCTCGGTTCACATAGTAGGACGTGGGTTCGATTCCCCATCAGGAAGTCGAAAATGTTAAATAATGAGATTTCCTCTTCTGGAGAGGCACATGGCCCTGAGGTTTTCTCAGCCTACACGAGAAATGAGTACCAGGTGAATTCCTGAGGGCAAAGAAGGCCTGGCGTAGAGCTAACCACTCCGTCCCACTTAGCGTCGAGCTTAGGAATTGTCAGAGCGCTTCCCATCCACTCCTCCAAGGACCTTGATTTGTTGTATGTTCAACTAATTTTTACTTCCACACCAACCTAGCAGACGGAAACAATAAATAACATTGTAGATTGCACTCTTGTCCGCCTCTTTGGTGTAGTGGTTAGCGTGATTAGCTGCCACCCCGGAGACCCGGATTCGATTCCCGGCTCTGCCACGAAATTTAAAAAGTGGTACGGGGTCCACTCAGCCTCGGGAGATCAACTGAATAGAGGTGGGCTCGATTCCCACCTCAGCCATCCTAGAAGTGGTTTTCCGTGGTTTCCCACTTCTCCTCCAGGCAAATGCCGGGATGGTACCTAACTTAAGGCCGCGGCTGCTTCCTTCCCTCTTCCTTGTCTATACTTTCCAATATTCCCATCCCCCACTAAGGCACCTGTTCAGCATAGCAGGTGAGGCCGCCTGGGCGAGGTTCTGGTTATCCTCTCTAGTTGTATCCCCCCGGCCCAACGTCTCACGCTCCAGGACACTGCCCTTGAGGCGGTAGAGGTGGGATCCCCCGCTCAGTCCGAGGGAAAAACCAACCCTGGAGGGTAAACAGATTAAGAAAGAAAGAAAGATTGCATTCTTTTTAGATTGTTCCTGTAACATCAGTGCAATAAATATACTAGTAAATCCAGTGGTGTAAAGACCGCAAGCCCAGTTCGTCGCTCGTTCAAGGATTTTCAATTCTGGACTGAGGGCTGGAACGGTTTTAACTGAATCTTGTGACGCCGAGAAGCTGTCTGATATGACCATCCATGTAGATACAAACCCAGTCGATACACACAACAACGGGCGAGTTGGCCGTGCGCGGCTGTGAGCTTGCATCCGGGAGATCGTGGGTTCGAGCCGCACTGTTGGCAGCCCTGAAGATGGCTTTCCGTGGTTTCCCATTTTCACACCAGGCAAATGCTGGGGCTGTACCTTAATTAAGGCCACGGCCGATTCCTTCCAACTCCCAGGCCTTTCCCATCCCATCGTCGCCATAAGACCTATCTGTGTCGGTGCGACGTAAAGCAAGTAGCAATTAAAAAAAAAAAAAAAAGATACCCACAACAAACATTACATCTATAGGTTCAATTTTTTGTGAGCTATGCGCTCATTCGTTGGTTCTTGTTTGATTTTTAGTTACTGTAAGCTGAGCGTAAGCCTCCGTGGCCCAGGCGGCAGGGGGCCGGCTACGCACCGCTGGGTTCCCTGGTTCAAATCCCGGGCGCTCTGTGTGAGATTTGTGCTGGACAAAGCGGAGGCGGGACACGCTTCTCCGGGTAGTCCGATTTCCCCGTCACCTTTCATTCCAGCAATACTCTCCAATATGATATAATTTCATCTGTCAGTCAGTTATCATTAGGGAGCGGATTTTTATGTGCTAAAAATGTGAAAAATATTTATTTTTTATGTGCTTAAAAACTTTAAAATATGTGATAAAAAATTGAAATTATTTTCCTTTAAATATCACATAACTAGTCGCGCTCAAGAAGTAAATAAGTATAATGTTTTATATTAGAATATGGTGCTACCAAACGTGCTCCTCCTTAAGGCAAAATGGTGTCTGTGTATGGAAACGTGCCGTATGGTATATTAATTTTTGATACGCCAGAGTAGATATTATGAATGGTTATTTTTTTAAAGGTAATGTTTTGTTTAAATATAGCAAAAGCAACCTATCATCTTTGAAAAAATAGTACCAATTCGTACTCACCCATCACACGCTGGAATATTAGTTGCTAGAAGTAGTCTCAGAATTGCAGTGAACAACAAAGGTCATCTCCAAATTGTCCATCACAAATGCATGCCGATTATCTCTAAAGAACGCCTTATACTGCGAAAACGATCGCTCCACATCACAGGAAGTCAGACGAGCATAGTTAAAGAGAGGAATGTCACCAACAATAACGCCATCAATTTCGCCAACATGAGCACCCTCTAATACATTAGAAATTTGGCACATTGTTTGAAATCCTCAGTTTTTCCTGAACAAATTTTGATATTTGACTTTTAACAATCCCTGTACCTGCGAAGCCGGGAGTGAATCTAATTTATTTTCAACAGCGCGCACTTCCTTCACTGTTACGGACAACAGGTTAGTGGATTTTTCAAGTATGTCTATAGTTTTACACAAGAAGCTTAGATTGGCAGATATAAACGCCAAATCATTTTTCAAAGAGCTGTCTTTTAGTATCTCTTGAAGAATCTCAATTGATGACGCGTCGTTTTTATCTACCACGTTCACAACGGATGCAAAACTTTCGAAATTGTCTGCGTAGTATACCACAGCGCTAAGCCAGGTACCCCACCGCGTAACAATAGGCATTGGAGGAAGCGCAAGTTCCGGGTTTTTTTCTTTAAAGGGATCGATTCTTGAGGGTACTTTTACGAAGACTTTTTTGCCATTAGACACTAATTTATCCACTTGAGGATACTGAGCCCGCACAGTTTCACATAACCTGTGTAGAGCATGAACAACGCAAGTTACGTGTATCATTTTCGGAAAGTTCACAGAAAGGCCTTCGGCTTCCTTTTTCTTGTAAGCTGCACTGTCAGTAAGGAAAAGCAATACATGGTCGTATTTTATACTTTTTGGCCAAAGTAAGTGCATGGCTTCATTGAATAACCTAGCTATAGTGACATGGTTTGCAGCAAGCATTTCTTTACACGCTAGCAAATAAGAATGTTCGCAAGCAGTTTTGTCATTCTTCAACACACAAACTACAACATTTCCTACTTTTCTGCCACTTGAATCAGTGGTTTCGTCAATGCTCACCCACAGTTTTTCGCTATCACATACTGCCCGAATTCTGTGTAAAGTTTCTTCGTAACATTTTGGGAGATAGTTTTTCCTTAATGTGGATTCGTCTGGAGGCTCAAAATTAATGTACTTTGTTAGGAAATTTCTCAGTCCCGGATTATTTATTTTACCAAGAGGAATGTCAGCGCAAACAAATGTTCTGCACACATCTAAATAATACTGGGAATATTTAGATGGGCCTGCATTTGAAGTAGCTGCTTCAGCTATTAGTAATTGTCGCGAACGCACACGCGAAGCAGCCGCAGTATGCTTATTTCTAGACAAATGCTGGATTACTTGAGAACGTTGATCTTCACGTTTTACCACACGGTTGGCAAAATAAATACTTTTCCACCGGTAGTGAAAATGCTTTTAAATTCCATTACATATTGTTGAAGACGCGACCTTGTACTCGACTTCTCTTTTGGCATTATTTTGCAGGTTACGACACACGCATTTACGGTGAATCACTGTTTCAATAAAAAGAATAGCAGCGGACACCGAAGGAAATATTTCTTATAAATCCATACAAAATCACACGACCACGGGAATGATATATGGACCCGAACAGCTAACCTTACTCTTAGGAGTGATGAAATTCCACTACCTAATGGTGGGGCAATATTCTTCCGAGTCTCCCATGTCGTAACGGAATTACGTCACCTTATCTCTCCGTGATTGCCTTTCGCTGATATTCTATAAAAAAAACCCGAGAGGGCTGACTCATAAAGAGTTGGAATGACATCATGCAAAGAAACATCTTGTGCAGCAAATCAAATCGCTGTCTAAATGTAACGACGTAGCCAGTGACCAGCAAGTTTTAGAACTTATGGAGGGAAGTCCATAAATAGCCGAAACATTCAGATACATTATGTTAAATATACTGTTAAAAACAATACCGTAATCGTAAAATGAAAATATGAGCATTGTTTTATAACACAGAATCATTTTAAATTTTATTGATCAACAAAATATTGCCGATTTATGTGCTCATTATAGATTTTCTTAAAATATGTATTTACATTTTAAAAATGTGAAAATATGTGTTTTTATGTTAAATAAGATTCAGTTTTTACACTTGGGGATGCACAATAGGAATAATGAACTTCGTAACTTGCGTTAAAACTTACGCAAAAAAATATGTAATTACATAAAAATCCGCTCCCTAGTTATCATTGCCCCAGAGGAGTGAGAGGGGCTTCACGATTCCTATCCTCGCCGCTAGATGGCGGCTTCATTCATTTCATTCCTGACCCGGTCAAATGACTGAAAACAGGCGGTTACGTCGCGTATTCCTATCTACAAAATGTCACTGTAAAATTTGTGACAAATTGAACATAATAATTGCTTTTACTTAATGAAGTGAAAAATCTGCGGTAAATTAAGAAATGCCGTCTTTATTAGAGAAAGACATAAGACTTGTTGACAGGACTCCTTTATTGGAATGGGAGTGCTATGTCTATGGATTCTCATTATCTTTGTCCATATGACTAGAGCGGCCAATTCAAACAGCAAAATGGAGGTGAACAGCATTCACGATGTTATTTCGTTCTTCAATGAGGCAAATGACCATGTTATATTGATGTGGCTGGAACTCTATGGAAAAACAACTAAGGACGCATTCAACAACTTGGTGCTGCAACATTACAGAGAAATATCGTAAGTCCCACAAAAATGAATTTTGTTGAAAGAAAAATAGCATGATCCCTGGACCAATAAATCACTAGTCCACAGAATTCTTCTTATGTTCATTGGCCATAGCTTTTTGTCGCTATTAAATCTTGCATATCGCGATACAATTCAGGAAATTATGTTATTGACAACTGAAGCAATGAAACGAAAGCAAAGAACTTCAGTGAACACAGACATCACGCACGAAATTGTTGAAAGTGTAAGATAAACAAAAGACGTACGTGTGTTACTGTGGGCGTAGCACCAAAAGTACTTGTAAAGTAGTAAAGTAGGTATACATAATATTCTCCAAAAATAAAATATTTCTTAATTTACCGCATATTTTAGACTTAAACTGTGTAAAAGCAATTATTATGTTCCATTTGTGACAAATTTTACAGTGATATTTCGTAGATAGGAATGCGCGACGTACCCAAAACAGGCTACGGATTTTCATTTTCATCTTACACGCTAAGTGGTTGTAGGATGCTAAATGGTTTATTTTGTCACCTATTCAATACATATAAATTTTACATTTAGGAATTTATTTTAATTCCGCTTGAGACATGTTTCGCCCTTCATTGTGGGCATCATCAGTCAAATTACCTTCTCAAGGCAAAAATCAGGTACCTGATTAGTACTTAACATGGACAAATTATTACACATTACAATGGGGAAATTAAGTACGAGAAACACTTGTACATTTTTTTTTTGCTACTTGCTTTACGTCGCACCGACACAGATAGGTCTTATGGCGACGATGGGACAGGAAAGGGCTAGGAGTGGGAAGGAAGTGGCCGTGGCCTTAATTAAGGTACAGCCCCAGCATTTGCCTGGTGTGAAAATGGGAAACCACGGAAAACCATCTTCAGGGCTGCCGATAGTGGGGTTCGAACCTACTATCTCCCGAATACTGGATACTGGACGCACTTAAGCGACTGCAGCTATCGAGCTCGGTACACTTGTACATAGGTGATGGTTAAACAATATAAGTTTAAAGAATAAGAAGTCGGCACCAATGCTTAAAATTACTGGGTAATTTTAGCAGAATTCAGCAGTGGTGCTCTGAAGAATAAATGACGCACTCTTGGGAAATTATAAAGTTTATAAAATTATTTACAATATAACAGTCAGGGGGGGAAAGAGTATAGTGCTCGGCGTCAATGTTTGTAACAAAAATTACTGTCAATGGTTGGAAACTATACAGTAAATTTACATTATCCAATTGAATAGTTGAGAATTTACAGTTTATATAAACATATACATATACAATTGGTTGTCCCATCGACGGCGAGTACGGCAGCTAGTTGTATTCTACTAAGTCATATGACCGTAAAGTAGACAGTTTTGGAATCGCACACCGTTGTGTAAAATCCCGTCTCCTTCTTAAAAATGAGCAGATGAACCACGTTTCATCCGTCGACCAATCCACTATTGAAGGTGAGCTTAAGTAGTAAGCATCGGTATACATTATTAAATAATATTTTTTGAACATTGTAGAGTGCGACACCGCAGTCAGCTGGTCATAACATCACTCGTGCGGTCGAGCTCATTTGATGTGGTCGTGTGTTAACAACAAGGAGAGGGAAACGAGACAAATAATATGGATCAGGTGTGTGTGGTTTCACGCATCATGTTAAGTGCCTACAATGACGCAAGAAACAACTCAGCGTAATAATCATGTGACATCTACTTGAAAATCATATTTAAAATCGTGTTTGCCAAGAGACTGTTGAACACACGTTGTCCAGCCTGTCTCTTACCCGGAGGACTTGTGTTCTATTCACGACCAGGTCAGGGATTTTTACCTGGATCTGAGGGCTGGTTCGAGGTCCACTCAGCCTATGTGATTACAATTGACTAGTTATCTGACGGTGAGATAGCGACCCCGGTCTAGAAAGCCAAGAATAACGGCCGAGAGGATTCGTCGTGCCAACCACACGACACCTCGTAAACTGCAGGTCTTCGGGCTGAGCACCGGTCGCGAAGGACATGGCCATTCGGGGCTCCTGCGCCATGTGAGTGTTGCTGTCTAACAAGCTGTCTGACTTTGTTCTATCAAGAGAAAAAGGTCGGTAGATCCAGAGTGGGTGTCTGCCTTTAAGTGGCCAGGGCTGATCCGTGGTCAAACAGCTCTGCACTCTGACCGCTAACCGAGCAGAGGAGGGGTGGCCACGGCTTTACCGTGGCTCTACGTCTCTGTATTCGGGAGACGGGACCGGGCTGGACCTCACGGCTGGCCCCAACCGTCGGCTGTCCTGAGAATGGTTTTCCGTGGTTTTCCATTCTCCTGCACTACGGCAAATGTCGGGACAGTTCCTAGTATAGACCACGGCCGCCAACCCCCTCACCTTCTCCGAAAATCTCCTTCACCGAATAAATCTCCCGGCCTGACAGACGGCGTCACCGTCTAAGAGGCCCGCCTCCCCCTTCAGGGAAGGAACGAAAACATTTTAGTAGTAGTAGTAAGAGAAAGAACAACGGTATTATCGGATTTATATTGTCAGTAGTAGAATGGGGATACAAAATGTGGGCTATATTAACAGAGAATAAAAAGACATCATAGAGGAGGTCAAATTCAGTATATGGAAGAACGGTTTTCCTATCAGTCACAGTTTGAATAATCAATCATTTGGGGAAGAATCCGAGGAAAGGTGGAAGTTCATCAAGAGAGAGTAGAAGACTGAGCGAGTTGACCGTGTGGTTAGAGGCACACAGTTGTGAGTTGCATTCGGGAGATAGTGAGTTCGAACTCCACTGTAGGCAGCCCTGAATATGGTTGTCCATGGTCTTCCCCATTTTCACACCGGGAAAATGCTGGGACTGTACATTAATTAAGGCCTCGGCCACTTCCTTCCCACTCCTAGCCCTTTCCTGTCCCATCGTCGCCATGAGATGTATCTGGGTCGGTGCGACGTAAAGCCAAATGTAAAACTAAAGAGGGAAAAAAATAATGCACCAATTTAGGTATATATTACTGAGCATTATTTATAAAAAATACTACCATGATTAGAATGAAATAATTTTTCATCTCAATTCTTCTACTGTCACAGGAAATAAAAAATTAAAGGGGGCGGCTCCCATTTTTAATAACACTGCAGAAAAATTTAGGGTTTGGGAGATACTAGTTCTTGTTATGAAAGGGGCTTTCGAGAATGTGAATAAAAGAATAATTGAAAAAAGGAGTACTGCCGAACCTAATGGTAGTACTATAAAGTATTTTAGTGATGTTTTGTTGATATAATATTTTAGTAATGGTTATTAAGGGGAAAAAGGATAATAAATTAATTTCTATTCCTATTCAAGCCCCTAACCACGAAGTGGATGTAACGGCAATAATAGTGCTAAAAAACCAAAGCCCATGGCGCAACTACTCCGAAGGTCCATGGCCTACCAAGCGACCGCTGCTCAGCCCGAAGGCCAGCAGATTACGAGGTGTCGTGTGGTCAGCACGACGAATCCTCTGGTCCGTTATTCTTGACTTTCTAGACCGGGGCCGCTATCTCACCGTCAGATAGTTCCTCAATTATAATCATGTAGGCTGAGTGGACGTCGAATCAGCCCTCAGATGCAGGTGAAAACCCCTGTCCAGACCGGAAAACGAACTCGGGCCTCCGGGTAAGAGGCAGGCACGCTACCCCTGCACCGTGGGGGCCGGGACAAATAATAGTGCATAATACCAAATGGCGGTAAATATAATTTTTTAAGGATTGTTGATTTTAAAGGAGGACAATCCTCTTTACGGTGTATGAAACCTATTAGCTTACATTTAGCTTACCTTTTTCTTAGAGATGGAGTTGTACATCGTCGCAGCGCCTAGAAGAACCGTTATGTTCAGCTTAGAAATCTGACGAGAAAGCTTCTGTAATCTAAGGTTCAGTATTGCATGAACTATTTCAACGAAATTTCGTTCTTAAGTGATATGTGTGTTGCGGGTTAGTATTTCTCCCCTCAACATTGTCACATAACGGTATTCGGAGGCACAACGACGATATCTAGGTGTGTGAGGTACGAACGATTCTGATACTTTAGGAAGTAGTTTAAGTCTATTAGATATAAGGAAGGTAAATAATTACATGATTTACTCTATCACAGTAATTCTTTTCAATCAGGCAACTCATTGGCTAAAATATGTTTAAGAAGAAGTCTTCGGTGGTGGTGCAGGGGTGGTATATATTTGATGGTTGTAGCTAGCCCGGCAGGTGTAAACAAATTTTCGCAAATATGGAGAACATTTGCGGTGACAGCAATATTCGAAAAATGGGCATGATCTTTACTAGGATGTTTGATACAATTTAGTAAGATTTTCGCCCCCACCTGAAAAGCAATATTGTTGAGTTGAGACCAATATTTGTGTCTAAATTAGACATTGTTCATTAAGTTTACTGGGATTTTTTGGTCAGTTACAATAGTATTACGTATATATTATCATATAGAAAGTATGTTAATAAATAAGAACATATATATATATATGCTTGCACCATACACCCTCGTTAATACCTATATATGAGAGAGGAAGAGGATCTTAAAAATATTTCTAGCATTGTAGGGTGCACTAATCTACGTATATATTATATATAAGTTTATATCAATTAATGCTTTTATTATATATATAATAATATTGGTATTTAAGTACAATACCTATATTGATTATCTATTTATTTTCAACAATAAATTCTAGTCTAGAAAGCCAAGAATAACGACCGAGAGGATTCGTCGTGCTGACCACTCGACACCTCGTAATCTGCAGGCCTTCGGGCTGAGCAGCGGTCGTTTGGTAGGCCATGGCTCTTCGGGGTTTTTGCGCCATGGGGTTTGGTTTCAACAATAAATTAAATAATTTATTTTAAATATGCGTTTATATTAAATGCACCAATTTAAGTATATATTACTTAGCATTCTTTATAAAAAATACTACCATGATTAGGTTAAATTATTATTACGTGGCGGCGGCGCCTAAATTGCTACTGAAAATTAGGTTTTAGGTCATTGCTGTTCCATTCTCCAGTATAGTCATGTTGGGGCGAGGAACGCTTAGTAAGCCTAATGAACAGGCCTACATTTCAGAATTATTCTAGACTGCAGTTTTGTAAGCGAACCTATTTCTAACTACATTTTTATTTTAAACGACAACTAAAATATCCAACAACATCGTTACGAGGAAATAGGGCATAGCATATGAAATAATAACTTTTACGAAATT
This sequence comes from Anabrus simplex, assembly GCF_040414725.1. Classification (NCBI taxonomy): domain Eukaryota; kingdom Metazoa; phylum Arthropoda; class Insecta; order Orthoptera; family Tettigoniidae; genus Anabrus; species Anabrus simplex. The sequence goes on along the minus strand of NC_090266.1, from coordinate 173,016,606 downwards.
GTATATAGAATAACATTTCCATAGGAATCCTAAGTTATGTTTTGGAATGTGAAAACATTTGACATTTATAATAATAATAATAATAATAATAATAATAATAATAATAATAATAATAATAATAATATGGCATCAGCTACCATGTACAAGTTTTTTAATTTGGCGCCATCTCCGTTGCCCGTGAGTTCATTTCGAAGTTCCGACCGTATCACTGTTAAGTAACCTATGGCCAAATTTTAATTAATTTTGTCGAGTCAGCACCGAATGTGTAATCGAAAATGTTTTACATACCGACATCGTACCGGTACGCCTTGGACTCTTTTTCGCCCTTTAAAAATCAGACAGTATCTGCTGGGTTTGAATCCACGATCATGATCGTGGGATCCACAGGCCGACACTCTACCACTAATCCACGGAGGGAGCGAAAGCACACCTTACCATCATGTAGCGAATTGTGCGTCTCTAGATCATGGCGAAAAAAATCGCTGACCAACACATTTACGTTCGGAATATTGTGTGGGGTTGTCCTTCGGAGGTCATAGCGATGTCTTGGCACACCATCAGTTCATAATGTCTTTAGCACCTACATACCAAAAACATAACCTTATTCGGCTTCGTGAAGACCACGCGAATGCCATAAATCCTGTCGCTGTTAATTACTCGAGTCCTCTATTACTCATATCTTCCACGAACTAATATAGTTCCCTGTTTCAGTATGACGTATGATCAACTATGAAGTGTGATGCAAGAAGTTCGTTGAAAGTAAGCTGCAGTTCGTTTGACAATGACCTGAATTCTTTGAGGTACGTCACGACCAAATCCCACGTACCTTTAAATTACATGAAGAAAACAGTATCAGCTATTGCCTTCGATGACGTCATTCTTCTTAAATAAGGATACAATTGTTTACGCGGAACGTATTTTGCATGACCAATCATGTTTAATGTTAAATAATCAAAGATTTGGCAGTGAAGTTTCCATTGGACACGCATGTTCGCTACCCTAGTGGTATCTTGTGTGTGGTCTAGTCAAACAAACGTTAGTCATCGCCTGTAACAACGCAGTGCTCACGTATCTGCAATGCTCCAGAGACAGGGAACTGGTTAGTCAATGACAGCACACTGAGGTTTGATTCTCGATTCATGTGGTATTATTTTCATCAATCATCCCGTTTTCAGGATCCATATTGTACGTTTTCATTCTTTCCTTGGTTCATAATACATAGAAAGCAAAAAAAAAGAGGAGAATGTGCTGACTTATTGCATTATGATACTCGGGATACGTTCAGTTTTACGGGAAGTTCCGTCAGATGCATGGGAGATAAAGATATCATTCTTGCATTAGGGCTAAGGAAAATTACTTATCTGTAAAATTACACCATTTTTGTCATGACTTTTGTCTATCTCCGGACAATTTTAACATTCCGCTCACATAGAACAAGGATGACTTTAAGAAGCAATTATGTGAATGACTTCCATTTACAGTACTTATTGAAATCAATTTTACTTAGTAATTTTATGCCTTTGCAGTCAGTGAAGTCAGGGTCCTCAGTCTCTCATAACCACAATATTGGGCATATAGGGGATTGGCGAAACATTTATAAACGAGATTTCCAGTTCCAGAGATGTATATGACCCTGAGATTCACTCAGCCTACACTAAAAATATGTGACAGCTTAATTCTTGGGAAAAAGGTGGCCGGGCATAGAGCTAACCATTCTACCTTTCTTAGTGCTGAGGCTACGAATAGTGGAAGCCTTAATCTGCCATTCCTCTGAGCACATTCGTGGCCTAAGCATTTGCTAGGGTCGATCATGGGAGACTACTGGCAAAAATGAGCGCCATTGGAATAGACAAAAGAGTGACTAAATGGGTTGCTATATTTCTAGAAAATAGATCTCAGAGAATTAGAGTAGGTGAAGCTTTATCTGACCCTGTAATAATTAAGAGGGGAATTCCTCAAGGCAGTATTATCGGACCTTTGTATTTTCTTATATATATATATAAATGACATAAGTAAAGGAGTGAAATCAGAGGTAAGGCTTTTTGCGGATGATGTTATTCTCCATAGAGTAATAAATAAGTTACAAGACTGTGAGCAACTGCAACGTGACCTCAAAAATGTTATGAGATGGACAGCAGGCAATGGTATGTTGATAAACGGGGTTAAAAGTCAGGTTGTGAGTTTCACAAATAGAAAAAGTCCTCTCAGTTTTAATTACTGCGTTGATGGGGTGAAAGTTCCTTTTGGGGATCATTGTAAGTATCTAGGGGTTAATATAAGGAAAGATCTTCATTGGGGTAATCACATAAATGGGATTGTAAATAAAGGGTACAGATCTCTGCACATGGTTATGAGGGTGTTTAGGGGTTGTAGTAAGGATGTAAAGGAGAGGGCATATAAGTCTCTGGTAATACCCCAACTAGAGTATGGTTCCAGTGTATGGGACCCTCACCAGGATTACCTGATTCAGGAACTGGAAGAAATCCGAAGAAAAGCAGCTCGATTTGTTCTGGGTGATTTCCGACAAAAGCGTAGCGTTACAAAAATGTTGCAAAGTTTGGGCTGGGAAGAATTCAGAGAAAGAAGAAGAGCTGCTCGGCTAAGTGGTATGTTCCGAGCTGTCAGTGGAGAGATTGCGTGGAATGACATTAGTAGACGAATAAGTTTGAGTGGTATCTTAAAAAGCAGGAAAGATCACAATATGAAGATAAAGTTGGAATTCAAGAGGACAAACTGGGGCAAATATTCATTAAGGGGAGTTGGAATAACTTACCAAGGGAGATGTTCAATAAATTTCCAATTTCTTTGAAATCATTTAGGAAAATGCTAGGAAAACAACAGATAGGGAATCTGCCACCTGGTCGACTGCAATAAATGCAGATCAGTATTGATTGATTGATTGATTGATTGATTGATTGATTGATTGATTGATTGATTGATTGATTGATTGATTGATTGATTGATTGATTGATACACGGAGATGATTTTGCTTTGTTTTACTTTTGCTTAGATTTATGTAGTGTGGATGGACTTGGAATGCGAACATTTATCATCTGTGTAATCAGTGTGTATAAAGATCTCTAAATGTTTAACACCTATATATGGAGTGAGATGTTTTTAAATCATTGAAATGAGAAAAAAATCACGACTGCAGAAATTAAAATTTTATATTGAACGTGGTAGAAGTCTTATGTAGGGAATCAGGTGAGGTGAAATACATTTAATAGGTTATCAAACATGAAGTGCAAAAGAATGCTGAAATTTTTTCGTTTAAAACTGGGACCGAAATAGATTGTTGAATGGCTATACAAGAAAAAACATCCACATACCACAACCAGTTCAATGTTTAATCACAGCCCACTCTTTTCAAAAATATATTATGCACTAATACGTATACTTGTAATGAATTGGAGCAAGGTCTGAGAAAGGCGTAGTCGTACCGCACAAGTTGTGCAGCTCCGTAACTGATTGGTTAGTGTCCTGGGTACGATTAGAAGAGTTAATTTTGCACCAAACAGTCAATAGGAGTTGCTATTTTCTTTTCTTTTGCTATTTGCTTTACGTCGCCCCGACACAGATAGGTCTTACGGCGATGATGGGACAGGAAAGGCCTAGGAATGGGAAGGAAGCGGCCATGGCCTTAATTAAGGTGTGAAAATGGGAAACCACAGAAAACCATCTTCAGGGCTGCCGACAGTGGGATTCGAACCCACTATCTCCCGGATGTGAACTCACAGCTGTACGCCCCTAGCCGCACGGCCAACTCGCCCGGCATAGGAGTTGAAGAGGAAATCTACAGAAAACACTTTTCAGGCGGTCTCCAAAGTGGTAGGTTCGAACCTGGCTCAATCCGGTGGTATCTGAAGGTGGCTCAAATAAGCCACCCTCTTGTCAGTAGATTTACCGGCATGTAAAGGAAGGAGAGCCTCCTTGACTCAGAGGGCAGCGCGCTGGCCTCTCACCGCTGGATTCCGTAGTTCAAATCCTCGTCATTCCTTGTGGGATTTGTGCTGGACAAAGCGAAGGCGGGAACAGGTTTTTCTCCGGATACTCTGGTTTTCCCTGTCATATTTCATTCCAGCAACACTTTCCAATATCATTTCATTCCATCTGTCATTCATTAATCTTTGCCCCAGAGGAGTGCGACAGGGTTCGGCAGCCGGCATAATTCCTATCCTCGCCGCTAGATGGGGCTTCATTCATTCCATTCCCGACCCGGTCGAATGACTGGAAACAGGCTGTGGATTTTCATTGTCCTCCTGAAGCTGAGTCATCTCGTTTCAAAACTCACGTAAGATGGAAGAGGCGGGGATTGAACTCGACCAGCTGAGTGAGGAGCTAATATTGTAACCCCTAGACCTCCTGTCACAGTCATGATGGATAACGTATGTGGCCAACTTCGAACTTGAAGGTCTACTATGAGGGAATTCCGGCTCCGCCGCAGGACATGTGCCAAGCGCTCCATTGTACCCGTTATTAATAGTATAGTCGTAAACAGGAACGAGTGACTTTGTCATTGTGACAATATCAATAAAAAATAAAAAACGAATACTGGCTGCTAGGAAGATAAACTTCCAATGAAATATAATCACAATTGTATAATATTACAAGAACGTAGGTCGTTTCCGATGATTCAGGAATCCAGGTCCAATGGTAGGCCTTACCTCACTCACATCTGTACACGTGATTCTGAGGAAGGGATGCTCTGGGTACCGATCAAATAATGTTATACAAACTTCTAATCTGCATTTTATGATCGTCTTCTTCTTGACCTTTTCACATTTACCTGGGGCTGGCATTTTGAAAGGATTTGGCCTAGTTTTATGGCCGGATGCATTTCCTGATGCCAGTCCTGCATGGATGTATTCATTATGCGCTTTTCTTCGGTTGCTTGTCGTGTGATGTACTTGAAACTGTGTTTTATGATGAACACGAACATCCAGCCCCTGAGTTAGGGGAATTAACCGGACACTATTCAAAACACGGGATGGCTGGGAATCAAACCCGGGGTGCCCTGAACCTAACATCCAAAGCTCTGGACTGTGTTCAACACGACCTAATAAGATGAAAATGTACTTTAAGTGTTTCATTTCCTTTACGATTTGCCATTCTATTTAATATATTTAGAATGCTGTTGGCTACCCCTGGTGATATAATTTACACATTTATGAAAGAAATAGTCCGCCTCTGTGGTGTAGTGGTTAGCGTGATTAGCTGCCACCCCCGGAGGCCCGGGTTCGATTCCCGGCTCTGCCACGAAATTTGAAAAAAGTGGTACGAGGGCTGGAACGGGGTCCACTCAGCCTCGGGAGGTCAACTGAGTAGAGGTGGGTTCGATTCCCACCTCAGCCATCCTGGAAGTGGTTTTCCGTGGTTTCCCACTTCTCCTCCAGGCGAATGCCGGGATGGTACCTAACTTAAGGCCACGGCCGCTTCCTTCCCTCTTCCTTGCCTATCCCTTCCAATCTTCCCATCCCTCCACAAGGCCCCTGTTCAGCATAGCAGGTGAGGCCGCCTGGGCGAGGTACTGGTCATACTCCCCAGTTGTATCCCCCGACCAAGAGTCTGAAGCTCTAGGACACTGCCCTTGAGGCGGTAGAGGTGGGATCCCTCGCTCAGTCCGAGGGAAAAACCGAACCTGGAGGGTAAACAGATGATGATGATGATGATGAAAGAAATAACATAAAAATTGTCCTACCCATTCAATGAAATGAAGTAATAGGCCACTATTGTAATTCTGGATTGATAAGAATGTTTACAAAATATTATTTACAATGATGAGCTAGGTTTCTATGAAAGTAGCCCGGATATTTTCGCAATAACAGGAAATATTTCCTTCTTTCCTTCTTTCTTTCTTAATCTATTTACCTCCCAGGGTTCGTTTCTCCCTCGGACTCAGCGAGGGATCCCACCTCTACGGCCTCAAAGGCAGTGTCTTGGAGTGTGAGACTTTCGGTCGGGGGATACAACTGGATAGGAGGACCAGTACCTCGCCCAGGCGGCCTCACCTGCTATGCTGAACAGGAGCCTTGTAGAGGGGTGAGAAGATTGGAACGGAGAGGAAGGAATAGGAAAGGAAGCGGCCGTGGCCTTAAGTTAGGTACCATCCCGTCATTTGTCTGGAGGAGAAGTGGGAAACCACGGAAAACCAATTCCAGGATGGCTGGGGTGGGAATCGAACCAACGTCTACTCAGTTGACTTCCCGATGCTGAGTGGATCCCGTTCTAGGCCTCGTACCACTTTTCAAAATTTCTTGGCAGAGCCGGCAATCGAACCCGGGCCTCCGGGGTTGACAGCTAAATCACGCTAACCACTACACCACAGAGGCGGGCAATAATAAGAAATCTCCTCTTGAAATTTTGAAGAAAACGCAGAGTTCCGATAGAACAGCGGACTGATTGACAATTTTGTTCTTTTTGTTCCTGCTATTTGTTTTCCTTCGTCCGACGCGTTGGCTGAAGGGTGAGCATTGAGGCCATGTGTACAAATGATCCATGGTTCGATTCACGGCAGGGACGGGGATTTTAATCGCGTCTGATTAATTTTTCTGACTCTTGGACTGGGTGTTTGAGTTTGTCCCAACAATTTTCTCTTCATATTCAGACAACATACTACACTACCAACCAACACACGAATATGCAATAGTGATTACATCCCTCCATACAGGGTTGGCGTCAGGAAGGGCATTCACCCGAAAAACAGAGTCAAATCCACATGTGTGGTACAGTTCGCAACCGAGACACCGCAGATGCCGCAAAAGCAGAAGAAGAAGAAGAAGAAGAAGAAGAAGAAGGTATTTGTTGTCATTACAACAAGGTTTTACGGCGATGATGTCATAGAGCAGTGTTAGGATTAGGAAGGAAGTGACCGTAGCCTTAACTGCTTGGTCTAATAATGGGAAACCACGGAAAACCATTAGCAGGATTGCCGACAATGGGAAATAAACCCCACCACCCGAATGCAAGCTAAGAGCTACGTCCCTCAAATCACGCAGCTTACGCGCACAGCAGAGCTTGCGTTATCATTCTTCATCATCTTGAAAATTTTGAAAATAAGGAATAATACGTCCAGCAAAAGTAACGATTGAACTACCGACCGAGTTGGCGCGTTAGGGGCGCGCAGCTGTGAACTTACATTCGGTAGATAGAGGGTTCGAACCGCCCTGGCGGCAGCCCTGAATATGGTTTTCCGTGGTTTTGCATTTTCACACCAGGCAAATGCTGGGGCTGTACCCTAATTAAGGCCGCGGCCGCTTCTTTACCACTCCTTTTCTTTTTCTATCACTTCGTCGCCATAATACATATCTGTGTCGGTGCGACGTAAAGCGTATTATTATAAAGGCCGAACTTCTGCCATTCATTATTATTATTGTTATTATTATTATTAGTATTAGTATTAGTATTAGTATTATTATTACATGTTTTTCCTTACGTCGCACCGACACAGACAGGTCTTATGGCGACGATAGTATAGGACAGGGATAGAACAGGGAAGGAAGCGACCCAAGCATTTACTGGTGTAAAAGTGGGAAAACACCTTCAGGGCTGCCAAAAGTGAGGTTCGAACCCACTACCTTCCAAATGCATTTTCGCAACTACGTGACACAGACCGCGTAGTTAACTCACTCGTGTAAGCGCTATCACATCTTCTCTTTTTTTTTAGAATTTGCTTTACGTCGAGGCTGACGTATTTGCTATTGGTTTGACGTCGCACCGACACAGACAGGTCTTATGGGGACGATGGGACAAGAAAGAGCAAGGAGTTGGAAGGAAATGACCGTGGCTTTAATTAAGGTACAGCCCCAGCATTTGCCTGGTGGGAAAATGGGAAACCACGGGAAACCATCTTCAGGGCTGCGGACAGTGGGTTCGAACCTACTATCTCCCGAATACTGGATATTTATCACACCTTCAGTGATGGCAAATGTAATCATGTAGAGGAATACGGAAACCAACACTAAGACAACGAAAGTAAACAACGAAACAAAAGGAGATAAAGTCACGAAAACGGATAAGTCGCACAATATTAGAAGCAGTTAAAAAAACACCATTACTTAGGATTATTTTAATGAAGAAGGAAATTGAAAGGGCTAAGATAGAAGTATTAAAACATCGTTTTGCTTTTATAGGACGGGATGAAAATAAGTGGACTGAATTAGTACTGCAAAGCATATCATGATAATTCGCTATCGGTCAGTAGTAATCCTTAAATACATGATGTGTGCTATAATGAAATAGACTAGAGAAACCTTACTTCTTGGAGAAAGTCCCACCTCTGCTTCTTCTAGGATAAAAGTCACACAAATTGCATCATGTACGCAGGCGAAAACCGCGTTGAATGATTAACGTCTAGTGAGAAGGAAGTGGAGGACTAAATTTTAATGTATGTTGTATGTTAGGTATTCAGCCCGAAGGCTGGTTTGATCCTCTACAGCTCCACCAACAGCTGTCATAGATAGCCTAGGTGTCACTGAAGAGGCATACTAGGGAAGTGAGGAGTGAGGTAGTTTCCCGTTGCTTTCCTCACTGAGCCAGAAGTTGCTATTGCATATCAGTCTGCCAAGCCCACTGAAATGCATGCACCAACCGACCCTATGAGCGATATTTTCACACCATTCATAACAGGGACTGGCTGCATAAGGAATGGCATTACTGGCATCGCTCATACCTCGGTCACTTTCATATTGTCAAAGCCAAGGATGAGACTGAGACAAGTCAATGAAAGTAACAAATTTATTCTAGCCAATACCAGAAGACATAGTGCACCGTAAACACTACATCCTGCCAGCAAAGGCACTAAATTTTAATACTCTAAATAATTTTAAATTTCTAAGAAAGACTTTTTTTTTTGCTAGGGGCTTTACGTCGCACCGACACAGATAGGTCTTTTGGCGACGATGGGATGGGAAAGGCCTAGGAGATGGAAGGAAGCGGCCGTGGCCTTAATTAAGGTACATCCCCAGCATTTGCCTGGTGTGAAAATGGGAAACCACGGAAAACCATTTTCAGGGCTGCCGATAGTGGGATTCGAACCTACTATCTCCCGGATGCAAGCTCACAGCCGCGCGCCTCTACACGCACGGCCAACTCGCCCGGTCTAAGAAAGACTAACTTTGAAAAATGTCCAATGAATCTTAAGCCACTTAATGATTTAACAGCCACAGTGACGAAGTAACGTGTTGAAGTACAGAAAATATTGCCGTCATAGTCTTGGATATCTAATTTGAGACTTAGATATAATGTAACTTATAAAAAGTTATTCTTTTTTTCTTTTAAAATAAATAAATAAATTAATAATACTAACATGTTTTTTTTACAAGTTGCTTTACGTCGCTCCGACTCAGACAGGCCTTACGGCGACGATGGGACAGGAAAGGGCTAGAAGTGGAAAGGAAGCGACCGTGGCCTTAATTAAAGTACAGCTCCGGCATTTGCCGGGTCTGAACATGGGAAACCACGGAAAACCATTTACCGGGCTGCCGACAGTGGGATTCGAACCTACTATCTCCCGAATACTGTAATACTAAAACCAATTAACTATATAAAAATAATATTCATAATTTAATATTAAACTGCAAGTATTCACATTATTGTTTCATGTAGAGGAAAATGTTGGAGAAGTATACTATTTTAATGGGAAAAAGAGCAAAATTTTAAAGGATCGGTGCAGTTGTACGCGAACCGGTCTGAGTGGCTCAGACGGTTGAGGCGCTGCCCTTCTGACCCCAAATTGGCAGGTTCCATCCTGGTTCAGTCCGGCGGTACTTGAAGGTACTAAAATACGTCAACCGGGCGAGTTGGTGATGCGGTTAGAACCGCGCGGATGTGAGCTTGCATCCGGGAGATAATGGGTTCGAATCCCACTGTCGGCAGCCCTGAAGATGGTTTTCCGTGGTTTCTTATTTTCACACCAGGAAAATGCTGGTACTGTACCTTAATTAAGGCCACGGCGCTTCCTTCCAACTCCTTTTTTTTTGCTAGGGGCTTTACGTCGCACCGACACAGATAGGTCTTATGGCGACGATGGGATAGGAAAGGCCTAGGAGTTGGAAGGAAGCGGCCGTGGCCTTAATTAAGGTACAGCCCCAGCATTTGCCTGGTGTGAAAATGGGAAACCACGGAAAACGATTTTCAGGGCTGCCGATAGTGGATTCGAACCTACTATCTCCCGGATGCAAGCTCACAGCCGCTTCCAACTCCTAGGCCTTTCCTATCCCATCGTCTCCATAAGACCTATCTGCGTCGGTGCGACGTCAAACCACTAGCAAATACGTCAGCCTTGTGTCTGTAGATTTAATGGCACGTAAAAGAACTCCTGCGTGACTAAATCCCGGCACCTCGGCGTCTCCGAAAACCGTAAAAGTTGTTAGTGGGACGTAAAGCAAATGACATTATTCATTATTAGTTTTACGCGATTTAGAAAGATATGTGTACCAATAGATTTCGAAGTCATACGTTTTCACACCAGACATCTTTAATAAATGAACTTCCCTACACTCTCATTTTTTCAAAGCATGATTGAGAAGCACATTATTATCGTTCACTTACCCGATTTCTTCGAGAAATGTTAATGACTGAATACGAAAGAAAGTCAGACAGACAGACAGACAGACAGTGACTATTTAGCCTACCGCGAGAGTTGACTCCGTGACACGGATCGTGTACTTGTAAGCTTGAATTCGAAGTTGGTGGGTTTAACCCTGAAGATGTTTTTATCTGTGATATCTCAATCTTACACCAGGAAAATATTTGTGCTATAACTTAATGAAGGGCACGGGAGCTGCCTCCCTAGCACTAGACCTTTCTCAATCCGAGATCGCCAAAAACTTGATATGTGTTAGTGAGCTGTCACCTTACCTACCAATTCCCCATTCATTTTAAATGGATAGCCTAAAATATGTAACTGCCAGAGCGTTCAGAACGACGCAAGTAATCTTTTAATTTGTTGTAATGATAAATCCACTTGATCATAAGCCACGAAAATAAAGACAAAATCATACGGAAGTCAGCTTTCATTTTGAAGATCTAATGAGTCGAATTGCGGTTGCTGTGATGGAAAGAAAGGAAAAGAGGCGTTGATTTAAAATGCTTCCAGTGTGATGATGAATTAAAGCATATTTGTGTGGTGTGCCATAAGAAGTCATAGGTCCGTAAAAAATCACTGATGCGTTCATTGGCTCTAGTCTATTATTTATTAGTGATGTCGCTCTAGATTGCATGTAACTAATTGCACTCGAACCCTGACCTCGCTGCCCACGATCATTAGATCAGCAGGCGTGTGTGTTATAATTAGTATGTAATTAAGTTTCATTCACGTTACTCGATGTTGATTCTCCATCTCCAGTCAGCTCCTCACGTTATGCAAAGTAACCACATTGTTTAACCACAAATTTTAATAAACATACAGTTATGAGCCACAGCGTGTATATATTACTTTCTTAAATCACCCGAGGTTTGCGAAACTGTCCATTCGTCCACACAGCTTTCACGTTCTTGAAAACATTGCTACGGAAGAAAATTCTTCTGATTCATAATGAGCGATGGTGTGGATGTTCTCTATAAAACTTAGGTTGAACTAAACTCTCAAGAGAGAATGTGCGTGTCATCGTCATAAATGAGGTTGTACTCTATGGAACATTCCATGTGAAACCGGTCAGCAATAATGATATGAGTATTTTTTAAAGTTTGAAGGAATATTTCAGAAGAAATAAGCGATTCGGGATATTTTTTTCTACACTGATCAACTCTCTCTGTTCAACAGTGTTCATTATATTAAATGTTGAATACAGCATATTTTTCCTACAGTTAACTTTTTTCAGAAATATTATAAACAAGCCATTAAAGATATGCCCGTAATTATCTTTTTATACAATTGATTTTACTTCGCACAGACACAGATAGGTCTTATGGCAACGATTGGATAGGAAAGGGCTAGGAGTTGGAAGGAAGCATGACCTTAATTAAGGTACAGTCCTCGCATTTGCCTCGTGTGGAAATGGGAAACCGCGGATAAAAATCTTCAGGGCTGCCAACAGTGGGGTTCGAACCCACTATCTCCCGATTGCAAGTTCGCAGCTGCGTACCCTTAACTGCACGGCCAACTCGCTCGGTCCACATTATTTTAGAGAATTAAGTTACTTATTAACAAATTTGAGAAACATACTTCTTAAATTTGATCTACTTTCCCACATTGAAAGGATATTTTGAGTCACTCTTGAAAGCAGTAAGCGGACTGCGTTTACAAAATTTTGGGGGCGTCTTCCTGTAATTACATGAAAGCTGGTTTATTTGTTAAGTATCTGAAACAACACCTTAACATTGTCCGGATCCGTGGCTAAATGGTTAGAGTACTGGCCTTTGGTCCAGGTTCGATTTCTGGCGGGGTCGAAAATTTCAACCATAATAAGGTTAATTCCGCTGGCACGGGGGTTGGATATATATGTGACGTCTACATCATCATTTCATCCTCATCACGAGGCGCAGGTCGCCTACAGGAGTCAAATCAAAAGACCTGCGTCTGGCGAACCGAACTTGTCCTCGGACACTCTCGGCACTAAAAGCCATACGCCAGTTTTTTCCTTTTTTTTCTTTATGCAAATCTCCACGAACTGTAACCGATAGGAGATTGCAATCTCTCCACACTTCAGCTGAACATTCTCTATATTGCTGGCTGCTTGTTGAGTAGCTACGTGCCCCTTGTGGAAGCTCAATCTTACCATACAGTAGTAAGCACTGCAATGCAATAAACACAGTTGCTTCCGAGAGAATTCAAACCTTTTCAAATGAATAAATATGCAGCTAGCATAATTTAACTCAATCGCAATTCCTTAGTGATATTTATTCGTATATCATTCACGGTCCCATGAATTTGACTTATACAGATATATTCAATTGCCAGAACTAAAATCGTTGATGTATTCAGATATATTTTCCATTGTAAAGTAAAAGTAATATTAATGTTTATCTCAAAAAGACCATGAAAAATCCACTTGATTTATATATAATTTATAAGCCCGTATGTGTGAAAATAGACCCTCGCTCAATTTCCTGTCCCTAAGGAGAGTCGAAATATAGGCCTCAGAAGTTACGAAAAATAATATTTCACGATAGTTTTTACGAATTGTTGACACATTTCAACGGTTATTTTAAAATTACCGGAATTTTAAAAAGTCCCAAGTTCAGTTTTTTAGCATTTTTATCCTACTTGATGTGGAATGGTTCGTACTCACAAATCAGAAAGTGTGCGTCAACGCCGTAAAAATCAGATAGTACTGCACTCATAAATAATAATAATAATAATAATAATAATAATAATAATAATAATAATAATAATAATAATAATAATAATAATAATAATAATTAGAATAAGAACAAGAACAAGAAGAAGGCCTAATAAAGGCGTATGGCCTCCTGAGAGGCCTGGTGTAGGTGGTTCGAGCTGACGCCTGTACGTAAACTGCACGTCTATGATGAATGCTAATGCTGAAGATAGCACAATCTCACACACACGTCCCGAGCCATTTGTATCAACCAATGAAGGTTAAAATCTCCGACCTGGTCGGGAATCCAACCCGCAATCCATTGGGCTAAAGGCCATCACGGTAATCATTTAGCCATGGAGCCGGACAACAGAGAAAGTAAGGGCCAGTGACATAAAAATTTCAGGTTGTACAAAAGAGAAAGTGAGGATCAAAAAGGGGCTGCCTTGCCGAGACGGTAAAGACGTACTCGGTTCACCCGGAAATACGTGGGTTCGATTCACGGTTAGCAAGTCGAAAAGTTTAAGAAACGAGCTATCCACTTCCTAAAATGCATACGGTAATGAGGTTCACTCAGCCTACACCAAAAATGAGTACCAGGTTAATTTTTGGGGGCAAAGGCGGCTGGGCGTAGAGCTGACCACTCTACCTCAACAAGTGCCGATGTTACGGATAGTGATAGCCTTTGCCTTCAACTCCTCCAAAGACATTCATGGCCAGTACCGAGATGACTTCTGTTCCACTAATTCACACGGAGAAGCAATAGGGTGAGAAATATTAAGACTATTCGTAGAAATTTGAGGTTATATGTGTGTTCTCGACATACGGGCGTCTCTGGGAAAATTAAAACAGTAGGCCTATATCAATGAGCAGTTAAGAACTATACACACAAAATATTTGCTGCACTTTTATGAAGGAAAGTACTAATTCTTTGAACTACCGGTACACCTGGATCATATTACTGGCAATGTTTGTATTATACAGATCAGTCCTACTCGCAGACGTTTTCTGAAAAGAAAAAAGTCAGTACATTTCTGTTATGCGAATTACAATGGTTCATGGATGGTTCTTGAAATGGAATTAGTTCGCATATAGCATTTGAGATGATTTAATTATAAATGCATAGTTCTGATTACCTGTTATAACACGAAGTACCCTGTCTATCCACGCACATTTTCTTCCAAACACTTCGCATGTACGTGCTTGTTTATAGTGATGAGGTAGCGCTCAGAAATATTGTAGGTGCTGCAATACTTATTAGTGTTGGATGAAGGTATAAGGTTGACTAATCGCTTTCACATCGTAGCATCGAGAGTTAGCAATTTTACGTAGAACTATATAGTAGACAGTGTTGAATATTTCCAGACAATATAACCCAGGAAAACATAGAACTATAGTGATCACATAAATAACTTACCTAGAAAGTGACTTAAAATCGAATGAAAGTTAAGTAGTGGAGACAAAGAAAAAGACAGAACAAGGAAAATCCGTAAATTATATGGAGAAACTAACGAACTAAGGAGCAAGGAATATAAATTCAAATGGAAACCAATAATTCCATTCACACCGACACATTTCCAGGTGTCGGTGAGGTATGAGCTACTATCGAAGTTAGATTTGATAATAAATTTGTCATCATAGTCATAACTGTGGTGCATCGAAAGCGTGTTCAATACTTCGGAAATCGAATTTCATGAATTTCACTTACTGTGCTATTTTGGTCTGAGATTAGGAAAGATAACCCAGGGCCAGGTATCAGCTACTCATTTTATCACAACCCTAAAGTGACCAGAGTAAAATCTCGCAAATAAATCACACTTAAGAATACCTCAGTAAGAACCGATATTCGATTCCAGGCTTATGCAATGGGCTAAGGATCGTATAGGAAGTCAATCATTCACGTGGAGTCAGTTAATGAGCTGTTGGATTTGACACGTAGCGACACCAAATAGGTCTCTTCCCAATATACGTGGAAATGTTAAAAACAATTTTCATGCTCGTTCCATCTCTGTTGAACTTTCAAGAGTGTAGGCTCTCAGCACAGCCTGCTTTTAAGACCAAATCTTCGGAATAGGACAAAACACTTACTACACCAGCTTCAGCTGAACTACATCCGTTTATCATAAACAAGGCTTCCAAAATATTGGAAAACTTGACCATTCCACAAGACGTTCGCTTTTGCCCATCTTTATATATAGTTGTTCATAGGGATTACGTTGCAGTTTTTACTGCAGCATCCCAGTACGCCACCCATTCGCTTTCTATATCTCAACCTTTTTTTGCAAGTGATTTAACGTCGCATTAACACATCGACGTCGAAATGTTTGGGCTACGAAAGGATGATAAAGGGTTAGGACTGGAAAGGTAGCCTCCTTGGCCTTAATGAAAATATTTTGTTGTCTGGCGTTACTTCAAGTAGATTTAGAAAGACGTGGCTGAGATGGTGGATTTTCCTGACGTAATTCTCTGACGATTACTGGCATACCTATAACAGAACTAACCCACGGCTTAACTTTTTGCCACCTCGAAAATGAATTCTTACGGAAAGATTTTTCATTGCAAAGAAAAATTCAGAGCCATTTTGATTAATTTAGATACACACTGTATTTATCAAGTCCACTGGATCAAAACGTTGCAGTTGTCCTGCTGTGTCTTGTGGGAGTGAGCGCTCACTGGTATTCACGATGTTATTCACAATAAATGTAAATGTACAGCTGGTGAGTCACCATAGGTTGGCACATGGCTGACCAGTATCTAGTGAAGGGGTTCAGGTCTTGAGAGCTTGGAACTGGATAGTAATATACTCCTGAGGAAAGTAGAAGACTACACTGGAAAACAACAAATCGGTCCGGCTGCATGGCTAAATGGTTAGCGTGCTGGCCTTGGGTCACAGGGGTCCGGGTTCGATTCCCGGCAAGGTCGGGAATTTTAACCATATTTGGTTAATTTCGTTAGCACGGGCACTGGGTGTACGTTTCGTCTTCATCATCATTTCATCCTCATCACGACACGGAGGTCGCCTACGGGAGTCAATTCAAAAGACCTGCACCTGGCAAGCTGAACTTGTCCTCGGACACTAAAAGCCATAAGCCATTTCAGTTAAGTTAGAGATACCTTGATCAAAAGCCCCATTATATTTAGTATATATCTGGTATGAATATATACAGAATGATTCAAATGTTACGCAAACACTCCATTAGCCACGGAGGGGTCAAAATACAACAATTTTCTAACAGGAACGTATAGCGTAGCACGAAACACTTCGCCAGGGCAAGCCTGGGATGTGACGACTGCATTGAATGCAGCAGTTCGAAACAACATTCAGTATCCAGTGTCTAACTTCACTGCGTGCACAGACGACTACACTTAACTGATTGACAGCAGTCCTGTACTGTTTAGAGCATTTTGTAAATAAATTTGAAATAAATTGTTCATATATATATTTTATTTTCACTACGTCGCACCGGCAGACGACTGACTGACGGACAGACCGTGGATGACAACGCCACGTCAAAGTCGGTATATCCCCGTAACTTAGACTGCTCAACAATTACGAGATTACTTTCTTGAGGGCAATCGGGGTCTGTGGATCTACACAACCTGAGCGTAATCGGCTGCACCATCGCCTAAGGGCTAGGAGTGGGAAGGAATTGACCATAGCCTTGATTAAGGTACGACCTCAGGATTTTCCTGGTGTGAAAATGGCAAACCACGGAAACCCACCTTCAGAGCTGCCGACTATGGCGTTCGAACCCACTATCTCCCGAATAAAAGCTGACACCTGATATTCTCAGGCTTCCCCTGATTCTGAGTTGCTGTGTTGACTACACGTTCCTATTCGAAAGTGGTTGCACTTCAATCCCTTTGTGGGCTACTTCAGTTCCTGCGCAAAATTTTGAATAACCCAGCATTTGCAGCAGGGGTTTCCAATTTTTAGGAGCTCGAGGGCCATATTGGAAATCTTAGGCATGATCGCGGGCCGCACTTAATAATAGACAAATTTTAGTAAAATAAATTCTGCAAATAGAACAGTATGGATTAATATGCATAGTTCAATTGAAACGATGGTTTAATAATTTTAACTGCTTGAAACACTATTTTACAATTGCATAAAGAGTGAAATTTAAAATAAACACCATTATACCCAGGAAAATTGAATTTGGAAGAATACTACCCAACAATGTCAGTTCATTTGAATCAATATTTGGCAAATGACAAAAAGGAAAGAAAATACCTAAAGACAAACCGAAATGAATAATGTAACAAACACAAGACTTAAGAGAGGACAATTTAAGTGGGAGTAGTGTGAAGGAAACAGTGAAATAAGAGTTGAAAGAGCCTAAAATCCCAGCAATGTACTTCAAGGAGTACTTCCCTGAAAATTTCTTCGAGTTTGCAACACAGTGTATCAGCCGGAACTAACAAGGAGAGAACAAGGAATTGAAACCGCTTCTTATACCAATGGCAATGAACGTATTTCTTGGTATTCACTGCATGCTACGTTACATAAAATGTCCACAGTAAGGTGTCATGGAGTTTAAGATTTGGTATAGACCATAGACCTATAAACTTTTATAATGGTTAAGACATAGCTCTGGCATTTGTGAGGGCTCATTTTCCGCTGAAGTTTGGGTTCTAATTTTTAAAAACAAAAATACTCTATTTAGACCAAGTGAATACTTAAAAGTCCGCCTCTATGGTGTAGTGGTTAGCGTGATTAGCTGCCACCCCCGGAGGTCCGGGTTCGATTCCCCGCTCTGACACGAAAATTTGAAAAGTGGTACGAGGGCTGGAACGGGGTCCACTCATCCTCGGGAGGTCAACTGAGTAGAGGTGGGTTCGATTCCCACCTCAGCCACCCTGGAAGTGGTTTTCCGTGGTTTCCCACTTCTCCTCCAGGCGAATGCCGGGATGGTACCTAACTTAAGGCCACGGCCGCTTCCTTCCCTCTTCCTTGTCTATCCCTTCCACTCTTCCCATCCCTCCACAAGGCCCCTGTTCAGCATAGCAGGTGATGCAACCTGGGCGAGGTACTGGTCATTCTCCCCAGTTGTATCTCCCGACCAAGAGTCTGAAGCTCCAGGACACTGCCCTTGAGCCGGTAGAGGTGGGATCCCTCGCTGAGTCCGAGGGAAAAAGCCGAATCTGGAGGGTAAACAGATGATGATGATGATGATGATGATGATGATGAATACTTGAAAACAGGAAATAAAATTAAAGAATGAATTAGTTATGACTTGGGTCTAAAAAGGGGATAAAATTAATGCACTTTTGAGCGAACTATGAAATATATTTTGTAAATTTTCTTCACATTTCCTAAATTATTTCTTTGAAAAACACTCGCGGTGCGACTGCGGCCCGTGGTCCACCATTTGATAACCCCTTATATACAGTATATATATATATATATATATATATACACAACTCAAAAAAGTTTGGAATACTATGGGGTAGGGCATATGTAGTCCTGTTGTAAGTGGTAGACAGCACAGTAGGGCAAATAATTCAATTGTTTGTTTACAATACAGCAGATGTCGCTATCTACGCTGTGTGTTGAGCCTGATTGTTAAGTATAGACAAGAGTGGCGGAGACGAGAACCGAAGCTGAGCAAGCTGATCGGGAAATTATTTCGTAGATGATCACAGAGGCCTGTGTGTGACCAAAAAAAAATTATTCAAGGTACGTATGAGTAGATGATTGAGTGTTGGAGAAGGTGTTAGAGGTCCGAAGTACAAGAAGATTACAGTAACAACGACATGCATCTAATGGCTGATAAGTATTCGAGGACTGAGAAAGGAAAATTAGCACCGGGCAAGTAACATCATTACATTAATCTAATCGTTCATAAAAGCCCATATCCATAAGAGCGATGATAGTAGTAACAATATTATTAATGTAGCCAGTTTTTGAGATGAATGATGGGAAAGTGTGGCCTATAGAGCCGTTTAGTGTGGGCATTTAAAATTATCTTCTTATTCGTTGAGGAAAGCAATGGGAAGTCCACTCCACTCATTATTTCCCGGAATGTCTATGACATCTGATGGTGGGGATGTTGGGGATTCAACCAGCCTCCGAGCTGAGGACATAAGATACATCATTTTTAGAGCTCATTTACTTATTTTTGAGAAAAGGCCTTGCATTGAACTTCTTCACATTTAGAGATATTTAGACACCATATCGTGGGCCAACCAGGAAAAAATATGAAGTCCATAAACTCTGTAGTGAGATAAATTCGTTGAAGGTTATTATACCTATGAAAAATCATGTGTATTCATACAGCCTCAGTCTTCTTTATTAAATAATACAAATATTATTTTAAAGCCGGGCTGAGTGGCTCAGACGGTTGAGGCGCTGGCCTTCTGAACCCAACTTGCCATGTTCGATCCTGGCTGAGTCCGGTGATATTTGAAGGTGCTCAAATACGTCAGTCTCGTGTCGGTAGATTTACCGGCAGGTAAAATAACTCCTGCGGGACTAAATTCCGGCACCTCGGCCTCTTCGAAAACCGTAAAAATGTAGTTATTGGGACGTAAAAAATAATATTTAAATATTTTTATTCTACAAAATAAATCAGATTTTATTATTATTAGTAGTACTTCAATGAAAAAATATTGCCTTTTCATAAATTCTGCACTACAGTATACAGTATTTGAACTGAAAATGTATTTTTAATATCCATAGCAGATTCTGGAATCGTATTAGCTTTTTTTTTTTTTTTTTGCTAGTTGCTTTACGTCGCGCCGACACAGACAGGTCTTATGGCGACGATGGGACAGGGAGGGGCTGGGAGTGGGAAGGAAGCGACCGTGGCCTTAATTAAGGTACAGCCCCAGCATTTGCCTGGTGTAAAAATGGGAAACCACGGAAAACCATTTTCAGGGCTGCCGACAGTGGGGCTCAAACCTACTATCTCCCGCCTGCAAGCTCACGGCTTGCATGCAACCGCACGACCAACTCGCCCGCTGAGTGAATATGCTCTAGCCAGTCATAGAATAAAATAGAATATATTTATTTACCACCTACAGGATGTCCCAATTACAGATGATGTAATAGAAAATTTAAAAAAATAAATAAAAAATTGAATAATATATACACAAATATACATTTACCTATGTATACTAACAGATATAAATCTTCACATGTTTTCTACAGATTATTTACATAATTTAAAAAATTATCATGTTCCACCCTTGAGAAGAACTTTCCGAACTAAAGTGGCAGGGTGGTGAAAAATGTCGAGTGACCCTTCCAGCTGATTTATGGTCATTTTGGACAAGCAGGCGGTCGTTCCTTTCCACAAACCGTGATTATTCTGTGTTCACGAGATTGCTCATGTATTATGGGATCCAAAGAGTCCCCTTGGTGCACTTAAGAGCTTCTGCTTTGAACCAGTGAATAGCATCGCCATTCTCATCTTTGGTTTTGTTTGCAAAATCATTCTGCGTGCACAATATTTCAGTAGTGGTACAGAGAAAAGGTACTAAGTGCACTTGGATATTTATCGCGGAATATACAAGGTGTATTCAAATTATACCGACAAAACAATCAAGGATGCTCTTCGAGTCATATAAGGAACGATAGCGCAATCGGATTCACGGAGAAAAGGTTTATATTCGGGAAAATGAGACTACTTTGTTACTTCCGGGCGTGCGATTCAAATTGACGAACTCGCCGTATTTGCTGTGCTAGAGCACAAACAACTGCCCGCCGCTGTGCATCAGAGAAGGGAGGAGTTGTATAAAAGGAGTTCTAACATGGAATTAAAGCGTTTTGGGACCCTTATCCATATAATATATTTTCTTCCTCTACGTACGAGAAGTGTGTCTTGAAAGTTTAGTCGGATCTTGTTGTTACACCCTGTATAATGAACTTCATTATTTCTGAAGGTTTCGTTGCTTAGAAACTAAAAAGCTGAGAGTTAGTTCGTAGGGTTATGTCAACAAAAGGAGCACAATTTATTTAACTATAGTATCATTGAAGAACTCATTTTATGCATTTTTGGACTTGATAACTTCTCCGGCTCAGTCCGATGGAAATTGAAGGTGCTCAAATGAATACATACGCTTCGCACCGGTAGTTATGCTGGGGCAAAATTTCGGCACCTAGACTTCCGAAGATTAGTTGGTGGAAAGTAAATGTAATAGCATTAATATTATGAATATTATATTTAACTATACCATATTGTAACGGTTCAAATCCCGTTACAAGATGATATCTGTATTATTATTATTATTATTATTATTATTATTATTATTATTATTATTATTATCATTATGTCAGTATTATTATTATGTTATCTGTGATATTGTACTATTATTGTAATTATCCGTTTTATTCAGTTTTGCAATTGCCTGTTGCTTGCAAGATTGCACTTAGATGTATACATATATACGTATGTGTAGTATAACACTCAATACCTGTACAGTGAGAATTGTTGTATATATCAGAGATGGGATGTGACGTTGGTACCTTGTGCAAGATATGGCGATTCTGCCAAGTCATCGCCAAGCCATGGCTACGTCATTGTATTTATTTAGAATATGCGCGCACGGTGTCATCGCCGCGGGGCTATTTCACCACCGTATGTAATATCTGTCGCGTAGGTGGGAGTATGTCATTGTTATTTCTGGAGGTTACGTAGTTGTGTCAACCAAAGTCTATATAAGGTGGGTGCACATTGTAGCGTCAGTCATTACTTATACGGATGCAGTACAGTGAAGTAGTCTACTAGATCAAGAGGCCTTAAGTGGTCAGCCAACCAGTGTGAACGAGAGATGGTGAAGACTCAGTGAGCCATTATTGGTCTTTGAGAGAGTGAGACCAAATGGTTGGTCCGTCACTTAGTGGAAGACGCGGACGCAAGGCTTACCAAGGAGTCAGAGAGGGCAACCCTGGATCTACCAAGAGGTCATACCATATTGACTTACAAAGAAGTCAGATGATATGGAGAAGAAGCAGTCTCAAGGATGTATCACCACGTTAGGCGTGACACACCTACAGTAAACACCAGAGCAATGGATTACGTCGTAATTACACTCAAAGTGTTAAAGGTACAGTCAAGTGAATCAGTGAGGGAAATATTTCGTATAAATTGTTAAATGTCCGGTCAAGAAGAATTCAAATTCATGCCTAGTTTCTGTCAGTTGCAATGTCATAATTTCATATTCTCATCTGTTTTATCGCAACAAGACTCACTATTTTGTTGATATATTATTTAAAGAATATATATTGTTCTATCAAACGAATTCATAGTTTTATTTCATTTACAGTAAAATATCTTAACCTCAAAATTAATGGGGAAACCGAACGCCAATCTCCTTTTCCCAGAACTTATATGGTATGTTGTCAAAAGTAAGCTTATTACCCCACACCCTAGAGATAGTCAAGAGTCTCATTATATTATTGCTGTACTGAGTGACAGCTGGCGCCCTTCAAATAACATATGTGTAAGTAAGCAGGTAACAAGTAAGTGTGAGTACAGGGTTCGACGAGTGTGTATTTTATTTAATAAATGTTAATTTTCATGATTTTCATGTTAAACGCAGATATTCAGATTTTCAAGTTTAAATGCAGTTTTATTACATATGTGTGTAAATATAGTCAGCGACTCACGAACATCTTACAAAGTGGCGCCCAACGTGGGGCTCGAAGAAATTCAGAATTTGGTCTGAATGACAGCATATCATAGGTTCATTTTGGGAGGAGTGTGCGCATTTAAGCCAACGGAAATTATTACCGGTAAATTTCAGGACTATAATTTTGTGATATATATTTGTATTTTGGGGATATGTCAAGGGATTTGAAGAGGGAAATTAATTTGAGATCGCGTACTATCACTAGTGAACCAAAGATGGACAAGGAAGACAATAACAAGTCATGTAACGACGAGGTCATTGCTTCTGCGGACATCCAAGGTGAAATTCAGAGTAGGGAACAGGTGAATACGATGGAAGCTTCTGTGATAATTCAGGAAAGTGCAGAAATTGAGAATCATACTGAAACCCAAAAGGAAAGCGTAGGGGGAATGAACCAAGATTTTTTAAATTTTTTTAAGGCCGAAATGACCGGGCTCAAGGAACAAATAAATACAAGTAGTGAAAATAATAAGAAAGAGATGAAAGAGATGAAAGAATTAATTAGTAATAGTAATGAAAATAGTAATAAACAAATGGAAAAGATGAGTGAAAATAATAAGAAAGAGATGAAAGAATTAATTGATAGTAGTAATGAAAATTGTAATAAACAGATTAACTCTCTAAGTAGTAAAATGGAAGAATTAATTGGTAGTAATAAAGAGAATTTTGATGGGATTAATGATAAAATAGATGGGTTAAGGGAGTCACTAAATTCTAAAATAGATACTAAGATAATCGAGGTAACTAATCAGCTATCTAATTTAGAAAATAAGGTAAATAAAGAGTGCGTTGACCTTAGAGGTGAAATGGAGTCGAATCGGAGCGATCTTCATACTCAAATTGAACATGTCAAAGGAACTTGTACAAAGAATATCAAAGAGTTAAGTAATAAGATTTCTAGTAATCAGGAAGAAATTCACGAGATCATAGATAAAAGACTAGACAAGATCCATAATGCAGTGGGGCAAGATATGAGGGAATGTGTCAGTAAGGTAGAAACGTTTGAAAAAGAGCTTGGGCAGGTCAGAGAACTAAAGAATAAACAAGAAACTTTGTCGCAGAAGGTTACAGAGAAAGAGGAAAAATTACAGGAAGAATTGAGAATAATGAAAGAGAATGCGGAGAAAGTGGCGGAAGAAAAAGTTTTGAATTGCCAGAGGGTACTACGGCAAGAAATGAGAGAAGGTCAGATTACAAGAGAAATAGTAGTGACGAGTGGTTTATACAATAGGGACCAAGATTTGCCTAAGTTTACTGGAAAACAATTTAATCCTATGGAATTTCTAACATTAGTTGAGAAAAGATTTGCAAATAAGTTGAGGGATAATATTATCGAATGGGAATACGTATTAGAGATCTTGTCGAATTCCTTCATTGGTGAAAGTAAAACCTGGTTTCAAGTGTACCGTAATAATATGTCGAATTTGGAAGAATTTAAAGAGAAATTTATTAATAAGTTTTGGGATGAGAATGTCCAGGGTCGTGAAAGAGAACGGATTATGTTTGGTAAATATAGACAACAGGAGGGGGTGTCTATGACAGAATACTTTCTGGCACACGTGCTTATCTGGAAAAATCTTAATAGTATTGGTTCAGAAGTCGATATCGTAAGGATTATGTTAAAACATTATTCTGATAGGATTAGGGAAGCTGCGTGTATGCAGAAAGTCAGTACTATCAAAGAAATGGAGGTATTGCTAGATAGTTTTGAGGCTCTGAATAGTAGCATAGGCGGCAATCGACCACAAAGTAGAAATGTAGAGGGAGCGGGAAACAGGTCAGATAATTATCAGAGAAGAGTAAACAATTATGATCAGACGAGGGCTAATAGGAATTTTAATAGTGATAGAGGTCAGCAGAGTTACCCGAGACAATCCGACAATGGGAGGCGTGGGGATTTGAGTCATAGAGATGAAAATAGGCCTAACACGAGTGTTACTCAGGATCCATCATTGAGCCAGCGCACTTTAAACTCTCAGCGGACTGCATAAACAGGTCACGTGAACAGTCCGAAGGTAAAAGTTGTCAAAAACAGGTAGGTAGTGTAGATAATTGTGTATTAAAAGTAGATTTAAGAGAACAACGTGATTGTGACCTAAGTAGTGATAAGTCAAATGTTTTAAGTGATGACGTATTCATAGGTAATAAAGTAAGAAATAGTAGTATTAATTTAGATATAAGGAGTGATTTGTTAAGCGATGTAAGTAGTTATAATACTGAGGATATAAGTAGTGAGGTAGTGACTCCGACGATAGAAATTATTATATGGAGAAGAAAAGTGAAGGTATTATTAGACTCTGGTAGTGAAAGGTCATGTATTAGCTCCAAGCTTTACGAGGAAATTCTGAAAGAAAGTCAGAATATAACAGAGATTCCTGTGAGGCAAACCTTCATTATAACAGCGGTGGGTAGCAAGTCACAGAGAGTAAATAAAATGATAGCGGTACCTATTACGATTGAAAATGAATGTAACTTTCAACCATGCCTGGTTGTGCCAAATCTGGTGTATTCAGTTATTTTAGGAGCTGACTGGCTTACAAATCATGGAGCTAGATTAGACTTTGATTCGGGTAGTGTGTGTTTGTCCTGGGGGAAAACTAGCAAACAAGTATGTGTGAATTATGAAGGGTCTGAGGTAAGTGTTGATAACGTGTGTTCTGGTAAAGGTATTAGGGAGGTGAGTGAAGGTGTTCCTAGTGAGAGGAGATGTTTTGACGTGTGTCACTTGTGCATAAGACAGGATCCAAGGGATAGTCTGTATGAGACAGTGGCGAGAAGTAATTTGAGTGAATTACAGGAGGAGCAGTTGTGTTCGATGTTAGGTGAGCATCGAGATGTATTTAGTGATAAGCCAGGAAGAACACATGTATATGAACACAAGTTTGTTGTACATGATCATTCATCATTCGTAGGACCCAAGTACCCCATTCCACTTAAATATGCTAGTGCTGTCGAAGAACAGATAAACATTATGCTGGATTACGGAATAATTGAACCATCTTGTAGCCATAGTATTAATCCTTTAATTATCGTTGCCAAGAAGAATGGGTCAGTCAGGCTGTGTATTGACGCCAGGCTTATGAATCAGAGGATTGAGGCAGACCAACAGAGGCCTGAAACAGTGGAAGAGCTCATTCAGCGTTTTGAAGGGAAAACATGGTTTTCTATCATGGATTTGTCTTCTTCATTTTGGCAAATTCCCCTCAGAAGAGAGGATAGACCTCTCACTGCTTTCGCATATAAGAACTGTTTGTATCAATTTGCAAGAGTCCCGTTTGGTAAAAAACGTCTTCGGCAGCGTTGATTCGTGCTATGTCTAGAGTTTTAGGTCGGGATACAGGGGATTTTGTTACCATGTACATTGATGACGTAGTAATAGCATCTCACACTTTTGAAGAACACATGGAACATTTGAACATAGTCTTACAGAAAGTTAGAGAGGGAGGTTTCACATTAAAACTGGATAAGTCAACATTTTGCACACAACAGATTACATTTTTGGGGCACACTGTATCTGCACAGGGGGTAAAACCAGAACAAACGAGATTAGAGAAGATTAACAACACGAGCACTCCACGTAATAGTAAACAATTAAAATCATTTTTAGGGGTTTGTAATTATTTTAGACGTTTTGTCATCCAATATGCAGCGTTGTTAGAGCCATTCAGAGGCTTATTGAAAGGTGGAGCTAAATGGAAGTGGACAGTTGAACATGATGAGGCATTTCTTAGGCTGAAGGAAGGTTTTAATGATGCCGTTATGTTAAAATACCCTATGCCTAATCGCGAGTTTGTACTCATGACCGATGCGTCAGAAAAGGGCATTTCCGGATGTTTGTGTCAGAGGGATGACGAAGGAAATTTGGGTATTGTTTCTTTGGCGAGTCGGGGACTCAGCTTGACTGAAAAAAGGTATACCATCACGGAAATTGAGTTCTTGGCTATTATCTATTCATTAAGCAAATTTAGGATGTATGTATTAGGGAATAAGTTTGAGATATGGACAGATCATCAGGCATTAGTATTTATTAAAACATGTAAGTTAACAAGTAATAGAATGACAAGGTGGATTTTAGCTATCAGTGAATATGACTTCACTATTAGACATATTAAAGGTAAAGATAATGTCTTAGCCGATTTCCTCAGTAGGAACTTATCAGGCAATACTGAGTCAAGGTATGTAGATATACGAGAAGGCATACTGGTATGTGTGGGTAATGTGACGGGCAACATGACAGAACGAGATCGATTATGTCATCTCATGGTGGAACAGGAGAGGGACGATGAGATGAATGTTATCCTGACCTGGTTAAGAGATAAGGAGGCAGATGTTATTGTGAAGAAAGGTAAACATGAATATAAACTAAGTAGTGGTTTCCTGTCAAGGAAGTGTCATTCTGGAGAATTTAAAGTTTGTGTACCAAAGGCATTACAGGAAGACATGATTTGGTATTATCACAAAGAACTCGGTCATTTTGGGGCAAACAAGGTTCTTTATGCTATTCAAGGGAATTTTGTGTGGAAGAATATGGGAAGGAGTATTAGGAAATTACTTGCGACCTGTGATCTATGTCAACGTAGTAAGCATCCTAACAGGACGTTAGAGGGTCCACGGCAAGCAGTCATTGTAGACAAGCCAGGCCAACTTATATGCGTAGATCTGTTCGGGCAACTAGTAAAATCTCGGTATGGATACCGGTATGTGTTCGTTTTGATTGATGCCTTCAGCAAATATGTCAAAATGTATCCCCTGAGAAAAGCTACGGGAAGGGGTTGCCTAAAGCAGGTTATTGACAGATATATTCCTGAGTTTGGATGTCCACTCAGAATATTATCAGATCACGGCAGTCAGTTCAGTTCAAAGATATGGACTACCAAGTTGAATGAACTGGGTGTTAAGGCCATATATTCGTCTATTCGATACCCACAAGGTAATATGGTCGAGCGGGTCATGAGAGAGATCGGGAGAATATTCAGAGCATGCGTACATGATAAGCACAGTTCGTGGTTTTCACGACTGGGAGATGTAGAACGATGGTGTAACACTACGTTACACGAGTCTACGGGAT
Source organism: Anabrus simplex (assembly GCF_040414725.1). Lineage (NCBI taxonomy): Eukaryota > Metazoa > Arthropoda > Insecta > Orthoptera > Tettigoniidae > Anabrus > Anabrus simplex. The sequence goes on along the minus strand of NC_090266.1, from coordinate 172,988,643 downwards.
GTACGCCGTATGAAATTCATTTTGGTAGGAAGCCAACCGATCATATTGCAAGTATGCTAGGCTTAGACTTGGGAGAGGGAAAATCTAAGGATTATTATATCCAGCTGGCTAGGGAAAATTTAATCAAAGCAGGCAATAAACGCATTCGCCAGCAGAAAAGGGCAAAATTGGACGAATTCAGTTTGGGTGATAAGGTGCTACTTAGAGTTCCATTCCCATCATCTGCAGAGGCGGGAAATATGTCTAAATTCTTTCTTTTGTATCAGGGGTATTTCACTATTGTGAGCCGTATCGGGAAGTGTGCATATTCCTTAAAAGATCAGGAAGGGAAGATTGTCGGTACTTACAACATTAAGAACTTAAAGAAGTATTTCACGTGAGATTTGTTGAAATAAGAGTAAGATGATTATATTTTGTGAGAAACTGGCAAAATAAAACTAACATCTACGATTTGCGTGTGAACCAAGTGTCGTATTGGTGTATTGGAAGAATAAGTGCTACATTGTCATGTACTGTGTGACAAAAAAAACGGAGAACAGGACATTGGACAGTTATCTACGATAACAATATGCGAGAAAAGTTCTCATATAAGTGATATTTCACAAAATGTTTTGATATGTTAAAAAAAAAAGAAGAATGTAGTGTAATCATTTAAAATTATTTGTGTGTGTTAAATTAAGGGCTATGCTCTTGTGAATTGTATGAGAATGGGACACTGAACAGTTATATACGATGGCAATGTGCGAGAAAAATTCTCATATATGTGATGTATTATAAAATGTATGGATGCTGAAAAAGAAAATTATTGTTGTATATTCATTTAAAGTGTTTATCTGTGTCAGTGTTATATATATAATTTTGTTCATAAATCAATCGATTCTTTGTTCTTCGATTTATTTATGAGGGAGGCGAATTGTAACGGTTCAAATCCCGTTACAAGATGATATCTGTATTATTATTATTATTATTATTATTATTATTATTATTATTATTATTATTATTATCATTATGTCAGTATTATTATTATGTTATCTGTGATATTGTACTATTATTGTAATTATCCGTTTTATTCAGTTTTGCAATTGCCTGTTGCTTGCAAGATTGCACTTAGATGTATACATATATACGTATGTGTAGTATAACACTCAATACCTGTACAGTGAGAATTGTTGTATATATCAGAGATGGGATGTGACGTTGGTACCTTGTGCAAGATATGGCGATTCTGCCAAGTCATCGCCAAGCCATGGCTACGTCATTGTATTTATTTAGAATATGCGCGCACGGTGTCATCGCCGCGGGGCTATTTCACCACCGTATGTAATATCTGTCGCGTAGGTGGGAGTATGTCATTGTTATTTCTGGAGGTTACGTAGTTGTGTCAACCAAAGTCTATATAAGGTGGGTGCACATTGTAGCGTCAGTCATTACTTATACGGATGCAGTACAGTGAAGTAGTCTACTAGATCAAGAGGCCTTAAGTGGTCAGCCAACCAGTGTGAACGAGAGATGGTGAAGACTCAGTGAGCCATTATTGGTCTTTGAGAGAGTGAGACCAAATGGTTGGTCCGTCACTTAGTGGAAGACGCGGACGCAAGGCTTACCAAGGAGTCAGAGAGGGCAACCCTGGATCTACCAAGAGGTCATACCATATTGACTTACAAAGAAGTCAGATGATATGGAGAAGAAGCAGTCTCAAGGATGTATCACCACGTTAGGCGTGACACACCTACAGTAAACACCAGAGCAATGGATTACGTCGTAATTACACTCAAAGTGTTAAAGGTACAGTCAAGTGAATCAGTGAGGGAAATATTTCGTATAAATTGTTAAATGTCCGGTCAAGAAGAATTCAAATTCATGCCTAGTTTCTGTCAGTTGCAATGTCATAATTTCATATTCTCATCTGTTTTATCGCAACAAGACTCACTATTTTTTTGATATATTATTTAAAGAATATATATTGTTCTATCAAACGAATTCATAGTTTTATTTCATTTACAGTAAAATATCTTAACCTCAAAATTAATGGGGAAACCGAACGCCAATCTCCTTTTCCCAGAACTTATATGGTATGTTGTCAAAAGTAAGCTTATTACCCCACACCCTAGAGATAGTCAAGAGTCTCATTATATTATTGCTGTACTGAGTGACAGCTGGCGCCCTTCAAATAACGTATGTGTAAGTAAGCAGGTAACAAGTAAGTGTGAGTACAGGGTTCGACGAGTGTGTATTTTATTTAATAAATGTTAATTTTCATGATTTTCATGTTAAACGCAGATATTCAGATTTTCAAGTTTAAATGCAGTTTTATTACATATGTGTGTAAATATAGTCAGCGACTCACGAACATCTTACAATATCTACTGTGTCATATTCTGAGATATTTTCATAGCACATTTTTAGAATCGATTTCTAGATTTTCTGAATCGTTTGTTAAACAATATATCTTCGGCATGTTCTGAGAAATGATCCCTTGTTCATAGTAGGTATAATATACAGTAACTGACAATGTCAAATTAATTCTGGCTCTCTTCTACAAGTTCCGTTCATTTCGGGAGTAAAAATATCAGCGCTATACGAGTTGAGTCCCTTTGCTCGGCAAATTAACTATATATTTCCAAGGCTTTAGGGCACTTATGTTTAAGTGGGGCATGATTATTATTAAGATTATTATTAATATTTTAGTAGTTTAACATCGCAATAACTCACATATATTCTCGGTGACGATGGTATTGAAAGGGGCCAGGGCAGAGAAATTAGCATCCGTGGCCTTAATTAATACGAAAATAGAAAACCACGGAAAAGAATCTTCAGGAGTGCCCATGGTAGGGTTTGAATTCATCGTCTCCAGAATGCAAGCTAACAGGTACGTGTCCCGGGTATATTATTATTATTTAGTTTACTGAAGCTTTATAGTGACAAGATATCCTGCTCGTTGACATACTTTGGATGTCTACATCCGAGATAAGAATTTAGGTCAAAATCGTTAAATAATTTTTAAGAAATTCGTAATGCACGACTCTGAAGCAGTAAAGTCACGAGAATACTCGTCGTCCTTGGAGAGAAGTGTGAATTAAAGCTGCACTGTTTCACAGTCAGATGAACAGACATGGGTGAGTCATATAAAGGAGGGAATAGTTTAATACATCGGTAAAATCCAACATTATTTCATCATACAGTACTCGTATACAAATACCGTAAACTCTCCTTTGTCAAAGGCAGATTGGAACTGATACCACACAGAAGTCTGTCAGTACGAAGGGTTATGTCGAAAGATGGACAGAACTTTGGTTACTTTTAGCAGATGAAAAATTAATGATTCACTGTACTTATAAAATTGAAAACTCCAACAGAACATGACGTTTCCACAAAGCTTGTACAGATGAGGTATATCATCAGAATATTTTCTTTGGTATTTCACATCAGTAGAGTATTTTTGACATCTTATTTAGTTTGCTACGATTAAGGAGATATTTTGGGATATTTGTAAACATTTTGAACCAACGCTTTCCCCATTTTATACGGCTGTAAAAATGGCGGCGTTTTATACGTGTCAGATTTCTCTCGTACTTAGGAAATTAAGTTGATATTTTTATACATTCCAAAACCGATTATTACACATTGTGAGAACGAGACCGTGCAGCCATATAAGGCAGCGTTTCTCATAACATTACCATCATCAGTCAGGAATAAACGGAATGCTTACTTTATTACATTCTTCCTGTCCGAATGGATAACACGAATTTTTATAGCATGAAATTTGATTCATAGTCATTATAAAATGACAGAGCCATATTTAAAACAGCGCTGAAGATTCACAACACAACAGTAGACATCTACAAATACAGTCTGTATCAGTACAAATTAAAATTGATTAGAACAGTTTTTCGGAAAATAAATTCGAAAATAGGCAAAAGAATGTAAGTACATCATGCTCCTACCTTGAGCCAATCCCGAAGCCACATCACCTCCGGCTTAGGATCACCGACGACTTCACAGTGGATGATAACCGTATCTCCTTCAATAGCCTCCGTAGATCTTGGTTTCGTAATGAACAGCGGGACCTTCGAGTACCTGGGGAGGTATAACAAGAACTCTGATTACTTTGATTTCAAAAGATAGAGGCCGATGACCTCGATGTTCGACCCCTTTAAACAACAATAATAATAATAATAATAATAATAATAATAACAATAATAATAATAATAATAATAATAATAATCATCATCATCATCATCATCATCATCATCATCATCATTTTTAAAGTAACTGGAATAAAAGTCTTTGAAGTAAATACGACAGAATAACTCTATGGCTGGGAGTTACAACTTACAATAATGCATTTTTGAGAGTTTACCATCAATGTATAGCTTATTTCGTTCTCTACAATATTCGAAACTGTTACAAAAAATCCAATGTATTCATGTCAGGAAGCACTTCTAATGGTTTTCAATATTCTGATATTAATCCGTTTGTTTAATTCGAAAGGGTCATTTTGAATTGTGACACTTTTTCAGATTACAATAACTGATGCAAGAACTACGTACACACCATTTTTCATAAAAATTGTGTAACAAGTGTATCTTTGAGAGGCAATCATGTGAGCTGCTAAAACTTTCAAATCTTCTCCTGAAAAATCATGGATTTTTAGCAGTAACCCTTTCGTTCTCGGCCATCGAACTGTTAGTGCAGCAATCAGCAAGCTACTGTTCACGGGCCAAGAATGGCTGACGCACAGTCGTGCATCGCTCACCAAGATGTACACACGAATCCACCTGGCGCTTGTGAGTCATAGAGGGCCATGTATCTTGTGTGTCCAGTTCATTTTCATTAATTTTTCTTTCGTTTTTTCTATTAAATCGTTAATCAGTGATGAATTAACAAATTTAATTTGAAAAAATGAATAATCTTCCCTTGGGACCAGGCTGAATGGCTCAGACGGTTGAGGCGCTGGTCTTCTGTCCCCAACTTGGCACGTTCGAACCTGGCTCAGTCCGGTGGTTTTCGAAGGTGCTCAAATACGTCAGCCTCGTGTCGGTAGATTTACTGGCACGTAAAAGAACTCCTGAGGGACTAAATTCCGGCACCTCGGCGTCTCCGAAAACCGTAAAAGTAGTTAGTGGGACGTAAAGCAATTATTATTATTATTATTATTATTATTATTATTATTATTATTCCCTTGGGGCAGATCATTTAATTTACTATTCATACTTGCCATGATGTGCCGCAGTTGCCGGTAGCATCAACTGCATTAACCAACCTTGTGACCAACCACTCGAACCAACGACCAGAGGGGAAGCATTATACGCATAAAACATCTTATTACATTGTGAACATGCAACCGTCGATATTCTTTCTTTTTTTGCTAGTTGCTTTACGTCGCACCGACACAGATAGATCTTACGGCGACGATGGGACAGGAAAGGGCTAGGAGTGGGAAGGAAGCGGCCGTGGCCTTAATTAAGATACAGCCCCAGCATTTGCCTGGTGTGAAAATGGGAAACCACGGAAAACCATTTTCAGGGCTGCCGACAGTGGGGTTCGAACCTACTATCTCCCGAATACTGGATACTGGTCACACTCAAACGACTGCAGCTATCGAGCTCGGTCCGTCGACGTTAGAAAGGAACACAAATAATCAAAATGTCACTTCACATTAGTGTCACCCACCGCCAGCAGGAGGTAGTTTCCCCGCCACAACCCATCAGTACCGCTCAAAGGAGATTACAGGTTCCATGTAGCCTATATTGCAGCAAAACCATTAGCATCAATTCCTGGTAACGATTTAATATCTGATTTCAGTAGTTTTTCAAAATTTCAGTCGAAACTCTTTTGGCGAGATGAGTGATAATATCGATAACACGTTGATGTAATCTAGTAGTGTTCTCGAAACAACCAATTAACCCTAAAAATGCAGTGAACCCGCCTACAGATTCTTCAAGACCTACAAAACTCCAACCCCCATACAGTAAGAATGACCGCTACAATAGATCTGGCAACGAACAATTTTATGCATTGTGGGAAGCACAGTTGGTAATTTACATCGTATGTCACTCTAGAAATCTTCATGTAATGAGGCTATAGTACACAAACCGGACATTGTAAATATAAACTCAGTAGAGAAAAATAGGCTACGCATCGAAACTGTATCAGACGTAGTGGCGAATCATTTCGTTGAGTCTCCCTACTTAAAAAAATAATCTACCGCATAAGTAGACATCTTGTGGCTCCATCTTTGGACATATCTGGAGATTACAATAATGTCATTATGCAGATCATTATTTATACTGTAAACTACGACTTGTAGGATTTCCTGAAATTTATCTTCAAGGGATTTACACTTTGTTACACTATCGGTCCGCCTCTGCACGCATTATTTGTTGCAGAACTAGACGCCTTCTTCACATCAAATATTAAGATTCTTCAGTACGCTTATGACGTTTAAATTACTCTTCATCTGCTAACTTAAAGATTGTACGTTTATGGATGGAGTGCGCAGCGGGAACATTCTTCAGTTGGACTTTACAAACCGGCTTCACACTTTCACCTACAAAATTTACAGTGGTCAACTTCTCAAATAAGTGAAAAACGTATGTAATATCTGATATCCTTCTTGGCCCACCTTCCCTGTGTGTACACCAGTCAAACGCTTGGGACAGCAGATTAACACGGAATCGTCATATTATGTATATTTCAATTGAAGTTGACAGTGTTAAATGTTCTGCGGGCCCTCACCAGCACCTGGTGGGGAGCCGATCCTCCTACTCTGTTATTTAAATTATTACTCTATTGAACTCTAATATATCCTGTCCTTGATTAAGGTGGTATGATGGTCTTCGGAAATGCACCAAGATATGTATTACGAACACCTGATCTAATACATTGTTGGGCCAATCGCGCATGCCTTGTCAATATGAATTTTACACGAACTAACGCTCTTTCGGGAGAAGCTGCGGAAATCGGTCGCTCACATCGTTGACAAATGCTTTCTGACATCATCATACTGAGTCAAGCCACAATTGCAACACAGGCGCTTCCATCACGAGCCCAGAAACTGAATAGATTTCTCCGCGTCAAACGGACTGCCGACCATCGTATTCCTCTGCTGGTTAGAAGCCATCGAATTCTCCAATATTTGTTCCCAATTGTACTGAAGATTTCTTATATGCTTGCGTATGGATTATCACTTTCTCCATCAAAAATCTTCTCCTTACAGAACTTCATTTCAAGCCCTCCCATAGATAGTATACTAAATGAATTCCTACATCAATTTGTCCCGGTTCCATTCAAATTTACACCGATGGATCCAAAATATCCTCTGGAATAGGATACGCTTATTTCTGCCCTTTTAATGCGGCCACTGACAATGTCCTCTACCCGAACACGATCACATTAAGCGATCTCGACTATGACAAATCCCGTACATGGCATTTCGAATAAAATAGAGACGGTTGTTACGAGCACACCCAGAGTCCAAACATTAAATTTTATAAGAGAACGATTCTTCAAATAGTTTTTTTAAGTCTTAGAACTTTCATTGTGTTTCATGTCAACGGTGTTGTGTTCATACTACGGTAATTCGCATTATCCAGTGGCTATTATTTCGGTTAGAGAAAGTGGAGCTTAAAGCTAAGTCTTTAAGGACTCGGGTAGTTTTTGTAAATAAATTCAATGTATTTTTATGAACCTAGGTAATGTATTGAATCGAACACGTAAAAATTCGCAGTATACGAAATGAACGGCATCACAGGGCGTAAGTTCGTGTATAAAAGCACTTTTAAAATTATGAATATTATTCAACTACAAACATCACAGTTCTTGTCAAGATGCACTAGCCATAGGCCATATTTTCCCCATTGCTATCATCATTGTCACCAACATTTTTTGCAACCTGGGCATCAACTTAAAGTGTATGTTTAAGGTGGTGGGATTTTGTAAGAACTTAGCTATGTAGTTTCTAAACATCTCGGAAGATCTGTTAGAGCCCCATAATAACTATGCTGCAAATTAAGTTTGGAAGAGAATTTTGTTTTTACGTTGATGATCATTCAAGGACCAGCATATGTATGGCGTACCTTTACAAACACGTAGTTGTTTGATATTTCTATCATTATTGCTCCTTAAGAGGAATGGCAGATTTTGTGAATAAGTCTCTCGATTATAGTTGTTTTTTATTAATTTCAGGACTATGACTCTTTTTTGCAAAATGATTACATCAGATGATACCCAGAAGCAGCAACAGCTCAATATCGTTTATCTTCAAAATATACTTTTTTGTTCTATGGTTGTTCTTTTTAATTATTCAGTTTGAATATTAGCGTGTCAGTCCCACAATAACTTTTCCTTCGGTTCCTATAACGTTGGCTTGTTAGCAGTAAGGGAGCCTCTAAAATGGGCATTTACTGAAAGATCTGATGTAATAACTTCTCGTGCTTCCGGTGTGTAAACGATATTATATGACTAACAACTCTTTATATTTCATTATACATTCTGTTTAAAATACTGAAATGAAAGTTTTTATACCGGCTAGCAGCGATAAAGACACGATATAGCTGAGGTTGGAATGCTGAACTGAGCGAATCAGGTCCAACTATCCCGTTTTATCTTGAGTTCTCTTCTAAGAAAGTAAAGTAATGGACTGCACTTCTGTCCTTGTGTAGTGGATTTGGAAATCGTGGTTAAGATGTGGAGATGGGCAGTCGACTTATTTCTAGATGGCAATGGAGACTAGGTGAGCCTACGCAACCAGTTGACGGTGGGTGGAAGGTAAATAGACGAAGGGAAAGAAGCACTAGGTTAGACTTTGATGAAGGTAAAGGGACTAACGGTAGTGCAAGTATTAGGTGATCATGTACAAGGGTGGGAAGGACTGTCGGCCGAGTGGTAGCCTAGCAGGTCGTCTACGTAAGGAGTGGGTATGAACTGAACCTACGGTAATAGCAATACCACTCCAATAATAAGAGATTCAGTAAACCTATGAAGCCAGCTTCAAATTAATTGCTTGAAAACCCTCCACTTCATTAGTTATATCAGAATTCCTAAGTAGAACCTTTCTTTCTTTCTTCATCTGTTTACCCTCCAGGGTTGGTTTTCCTCTCAGATTCAGCGAGGGATCCTATATCTGCAGCTTCAAGGGTAGTGTCCTGGAGCATAAGACGATTGGTCGGGGATACGACTGGGAAGGAGGACCAGTACCTCGCCCAGGTGGCCTCACCTGCTATGTAGGACAGGGGCCTTGTGGGGGAGGGAAGATTGGAAAGGATAGTCAAGGAAGAGGGAGGAAAGCGGCCGTGGCCTTACCTTAGGTACCATTCTGGCATTTGCCTGGAGAAGAAGTGGGGAAGCACCGAAAACCACTTCGAGGATGGCTGAGGTGGGAATCGAACCCCCTCTCCTCAGCTGACCTCCCGAGGCTGAGTGGACCCTCACCAGGTCTCGTACTACTTTTCAAATTTCGTGGCAGAGCCGGGAATCTAACCACTACACCACAGAGGCGGACAAGTAGTACCTTCCTTAAGAAATACCTTCAGGATCTCCCTGAAGTTGATTTAATACGAAGATTTAGTGAACTATGAGCAAGTTGACGCAAAAATTTTAAGACTTCTTGAGATATTCGAAAACAATTCTGCATTTATGATTTAGGGAAATAAGTTATTGAATTGTTTATAATGTAGACTTTCAGTTACTGGAGCATGCTTCAAATCCAGTGATCGTATTTGTTCTGTCCTTTTTCAGTGACTAGTTTCAATGTGTTGAAATTCAAGTGTTAGATACAGTATGTATACAGCTATTTTATCTGATGTATGCATTCTCTTACGAAAGAGCTTAAGTCCTGAATTCAGAGGTGCGACACTGGCATGGGACAAATAGAATACATTGATCTCTAGAGATGAATATCTGGAACAGTTCTCCAATTACCAGCCGGTCACGCTGCGAGTGGGAGATCCTGTACTTACGGGTGTACTTGTTCAGGGGAGGGACGAGAAAATTCATCTTGTTGCTGTCATTTATCTGCCAGCACAGGACATTTTTCAGAGCGAGAACATGTTAGCCGTACTTTTACACTGTCACTCATTAGCACTATTCGTGTTCTATAATAAATGAAACGCAACGGAGTGAAAATGAAACTAAGATTCTCAATGGTTATATATGAGTAATGAACAGCTGTCAAAAAAATAAAAAGTAAATTTAAAACCAACGACTGCTCTCTTGAACTCAAGTACCTTTCGGGCCCCGTCGCTACTTTTCGGTGACAGTGTTGGATGACGGTCTGACGTGGCTTGATATATTTATGCCCGAGTGCACCAAGCTCGGTAATTATCAGCCTTTACGAAATCGTGGTAAAACTTTTACCGTGGTATTGTCGTAAAAGCAGTGCACCATTACTATCGCCCGGTTTCGTTACCGCGGTTTCTAGACGCTTGATTTTCTCGCTATTATTTCCCTCGGAAGAAATTCGAAGTAGTATTCAGGAAGCAGTGATCATTTCGATAGCCACTTGTCTTTAGTTTATCCAGCCGGCAGTGATCGTTTCGACAGTCACTTGTCCCTCGTGTTTACATTATGTGACGGCGCAAGCAAGTTATCGACTCCTTAAAATGGAAAGTAATGTTCGACATGTTTTGAATGTTACATCGAAGTCCTAAAGACATGGAAGGGGACCTCCTTTTCTACACACAATATTGTCTCTCGACAACATTCCTTGTGGCAATATGGGCTCTGTTATATCGTTGTTCTGCTGGGGAGGTGGGATTCTGAATAGGTGTAAGGAGGAAGGATTTACATGGGTAACCTCCATCACCCAAAATATAGCCATTAGCTATTTCTCTCGTCTCGAGACGCGCTCTCAGCCGAGAATTGTGAAATATTGTGCTAACATGAGTCGACCCTGGCCATCTTGCTACAATATCTCGTATCGTGAGGTTCGAATCGCTCACAGTTTACATGTTTAGCGAGAAATAACCTTTCCTATTTCTAAATACCTCCCCATTTTCACCTCCGGGAGACTTTATTCGCACATGAGTGCAGTCCAGCGCACGCAATACACCAAGGAACCCAGCTATTGTATGAAACCCTTCCATAACCTCTCTTTGTTCTCGCTGCGTAAGTGAAAGTTGAATGAACTGTGGCGATAACGACGCAAGTAGATCAGAAACCTTGTGTATTATGCGGCATACAGTTGTTCTGTCAATATCACAGAAGTCACCGATCACTCCTTGAAATGTTCCAGTTGCATAGAACCGCAGCGCTAATAAAAGACGATTTCTAGGCGACATAGGACAGTTTCTTCCAGTCGGGCATTCCAATTGTTCACCATTTAAATCTTCTCTGGAACGAAACATCGCTTAATTCTTCAAATAAATCGCGTCTCTCTTCTATAATTCTCCCTTCATTTCTTTCAAACTGATTAAGATACTGGAGATATAACCTATAGTTGTTAAGCTCCATCTTGGAATCTTTAACCACAGAGCACAAATAAACTTTACCGCGGTTTTCTTAGTTAACCGCTCGCTCACGCGCGGTAAACATTATACCGCGGTAAAATGTCGGTAAACTCTAAACCGAGCTTGGTGCAACAGAAATACGACTTTACCCTGGTAAAATTGTGAAGTTTACCGCGGTATTCTCTTTACCGAGGTTGGTGCACTCGGGCATTAGTTACAATGGATGCGTTGCGCATGACAATATTGTGGCGTGGTGGTAACGAGTTGGACTGATACAATATTTATGAGGTCTTACGTTCTTACACAACCCAATGTTTGTTAGTTTTCTAAGGAAATATAATTGTTCCTCCCTCATTTATGACTGTTAATCTGTTTCATTAACACCAGGTTCATGAATTCATCAAGAAGTGACTTGATCATTATTTATTAAGACATTTTGGCTTAATGCATGGAAGATTTTATTGTAAACAAAAGTATATTTATGGCATAAATACAAAAACGTTAGTGGCATCTGCTTTTCAAACACTTACAAGTGAAAACATAAAAACAAAAAGCTCGATAACATCTTGCAGTCAAGTGGACGTGGAGTCGACTGGTCTTTACAAATAACGACTGCTCTCAAATACGGCATCCCAGGCATCGTGGACAAGCGCTCACAAATCATCAGGACGTCTTGGAGGGGATTGAGCGAATTCTTTTGCATATGCTTCTTTATTTATGCCCACATATTCTCAACTGGGTTTAAGTCCGGAGAACACCGAGGACAGTCTATCAGTTCGATATCCTGTCTGCTCACAAAATCAGTCTCAAATCAATTGAGTTATACGGACTGTATGGTTATCCTACTGAAACTGAAGAATTCCTTGAGGATACAACAACCTAATATAAGGAACCATATAACGTTCCAGCAACCGTTTATATGTATGCTTACCGAGCTCGATAGCTGCAGTCGCTTAAGTGCGACCAGTATCCAGTATTCGGGAGATAGTGGGTTGGGATCCCACTGCCGACGGCCCTGAAGATGGTCTTCCGTGGTTCCCCATTTTTACACCAACCTCTACCATAACGAAGGCCACAGACGAATCCTTCCCACTCCTAACACTTTCCTGTCCCATCACCGCCATAAGACCTATCTGTGTCGGTGCGACGTAAAGCAACTTGTAAAAATATATGTATGTACATATTTATGCTCGTTCACCTTTACGCGAATCCGATTGATTTTGCCCATTCCACAACAAGAATACACCGCCACCACGATACAGACACTCGATCACTTCGCCCACGAATGGCGGTGTGTATGTGGTCAAACTGGTTGCCAGGAGGACAATATACTAAAGTGAATCCTTTCTTTGCAATAGTAAAGGTGACACCATGAGAAAAGATTTTCACTCCCGATCACAATTTCCCACTGCAACAACTAAACGCTCTTCTATACGCTCCTCCTTAAGAACTCCCCTAGTAATGGCACGTTGAGATCTCAAATTGGCGGCCCTTAAACGGTTTCTAACCTTTGACGTTGCCAGGAAAATTAACAACTTCCTTGAAAGTAGCAGCAGTATGAAAGGGATTCCGTTCAATATCTGCCACTAATCTGGCATCCTGATGTGGTGTTGAGATTTTCCTTCCACACTCCCAGATTTCCAGGCAAAAGTACCCAAACGTTGATAATTTTTAAACCATATCCGAGCTGTCCTATCTAAAACGTAGAAACGCCTATCTGCTCTGGATAGAGAAAAACCAAGTTTAATCACAGGCCGCGTTACACTTTGTTTCCTTCCTTCACTATTTTGTGGAGCCATGTAAAACGGTAAACTGCAAAATATCAGGCAGAAATGTCGTCGTTGCTAATCTCGTATCTCGTAGAGTGTTAGCCTCAACCTAGGTCTTAAAATAACGGCAAATATTTCACAATTATACAAATATAAATTTCATATTTTTTATTTAGTCAGTTTACTGTCCAGGTTTGGTTTCCCCCACGGACTCAGCGAGGCCCCTGTTCACCATAGCAAGTAAGGCAGCTTGGGCGAGGTACTGGTCCTCTTCTCCAGTTGTACCCCGACCAAATATCTCAATCTCCAGGACACTGCCCTTGAGGCGGTGGAGGTGGGATCCCTCGCTGAGTTCGAGGGGAAAAACCAACTCTTGATCGTACACTGACTAATGAAGAAAGAAAGAAAGAAAGAAAGAAAGAAAGAAAGAAAGAAAGAAAGAAAGAAAGAAAGAAAGTCTTTGAGGAGCTTCGAAAACAGAAGAGAAATATTACTTCAAGCTCCTATCAGTATATCATTGATGGTTATTTCAAACAGCTGGAACATGTTGTAGTACTGTAAGGATCTCTAGGAGAGTGAATGTCTCTTCTCGCAGTCGACTTTTCCCCAACTAACCCAACAATATTTTTCAAGAAAAGCACCAAACATTTTTCTTTGTCATAAAATGTGTCGTCATTTAGAGTTGCATGCCTCGTTACCAACATATTTCGCTTCATTTAACTCATTTTCATCCTGTTGGAATCTGTTTTAAAGTCTAAAAAAGACAAGGATATTTCATATCCAATAACAGTCACATCTTATTATAGTACGCCTCCGTAGTGTAACGGTTAGTGCTATTAGCCGCCATCCTCGGGGGCCCGGGTTCATTTCCTAGTACTGTCAGAGATATCCGGCTCCATGGCTAAATGGTTAGCGTGCTGGCCTTTGGTCATAGGGGTCCCGGGTTCGATTCCCGGCAGGGTCGGGAATTTAAACCATCATTGGTTAATTTCGCTGGCACGGGGGCGGGGTGTGTGTGTCGTCTTCATCACCACTTCATCCTCATCACGACGCGTAGGTCGCCTACGGGAGTCAAATCAAAAGACCCTTACCTGGCGAGCCGAACTTGTCCTCGGACACTCCCGGCACTAAAAGCCGTACGCCATTTCATTTTCACTGTCAGAGATTTAAGAACGGTACGAGGCCTGGTATGTGGTTAACATGGTAAATGCAGCTCACCTCCATTGTGGTTGTGCCTGAAAAGAGCTGCACCGGCTCGGGACGAAGACACGAGTTTACTTACACCATCGTATGTACAATCTTCAGAACACTTGACATCTCAAATTCTTCAAAGATTTTGCACTGGTTGTGGTGACATATCCAACTTGTAAATACTGTTCTCAAGTCGAAAACTATTCTCATAATTTTTTTATTGTTTTTAGGTCTAAATTGTTATTTAGACTATTATTACTACTGTTCATTCTTCTTCTTCTTGATCTGTTTACCCTCCAGGGTTGCTTATTCCCTCGGACTCAGCGAGGGATCCCACCTCCACGTCCTCAAGGGCAGTGTTCTGGAGCATGAGAATTTGGGTCGGGGATACAACTGCGGAGGAAGGCCAGTACCTCGCCCAGGCGGCCGCACCTGCTATGCTGAACGGAGGCCTTGTGGGGAATGGAAAGATTCGAAGGGATATACAAGGAAGACGGAAGGAAGCAGCCGTGGCCTTAAGTTAGGTATCATCCCGACATTTGCCTGAAGGAGAAGTGGGAAAGCACGGAAAACCACTTCCAGGATTGCTGAGGTGGGAATCGAAGCCCTCTACTCAGCTGACCTCCCGAGGCTGAGTGGACCCCGTTCCAGCCCTCGTACGACTTTTCAAATATCGTGGCAGAGCCGGGACTCGAACTCGGACCTCCTGGGGTGACAGCTAATCACACTAACCACTACACCACAGAGGCGGACACTACTACTACTACTACTACTACTACTACTACTAATAATAATAATAACAATAATAATAATAATAATACTTACGGGATATCAGGCCCAATGACTTGTGGCGGCTTGGGTACAGGAGGTGGTGTCGTCACCAGCACCGAGACTCGGCCACTAGTTTCGCAGCGGCCAACCTCATTTGTTGCTGTGCAGCTGTAGACGCCGGCATCTCGAGCCGTCACTCCAGCTAGAGCCAATTCTACCGTTCCGTCATGATTTAGTGTCATAATTGTTCGTCGGCTTGGTCTGAGGCGAACTCCGTCGCGATGCCTGCGAATACAAACACCGTTAGGCAATATCCACACTAAAGTTTAAAAAACAAAATTATTGTCAACGAAAAATGTGACTAGAAGATAGTATGTTGGTCAATTTATAGACTAAGTAGATTTTTCAATATTTAAAGATGTAAAGTCTTCATACATGAAGTAAAAATGATCATATCGCACCTCCGCAAGAATAGCGACACAATTCAAAATTGAACTTTTCGAGAAAACAAAGTTTAAAACACCATATCAAATCAAGGATAATATTTTATCAGACTATTTATACCAGATAAAATTTAGCAGATATTGCAACATATTTTCGCGGAGTTTCAATGAAATAAATCACAACTAAGAAGTGATAATGTTCTTGACCGACAATATTCATTATGGTGAAATGGTATAATAGTTTGTGATTTTTCGCAAGAAAGAAAGGAATTACACTTATGAGTTTTCTATATTGAAAGAGTGATTATTTTTGCATATGTTGCATATCATAACTAAAAATGACATTTTTGAGTTGTGCCACTATTCTTGCGGGAGTGTGATTTATGCCAGTAGCCCTTACCTTTTCCTAAATTTAAAGAGATATATAATTAGTCGTGTTTTCTCATTCCGAGTACCCTCCTCCTATTGTTCCTATCTGGTTGTGCTAGCGATCATTCTGAATGATATACGGTGGGATTTGATTTCATTAGGGCTGTTTGCAGAGAGTAAACAAAGGAATAAATTATATACTGATTCATAATATTAATCTGATTAGGCTTTAACAGCGGTGACTAAGCTCTTTTTCTAAATTTTAGTAGAAATGGAGAAGTGCACCTTTATTGAAGAGAAGTTCATCATCGAATATGCTTCCAGATATTTAAATAGAGTTTAGTATTTCTAGAAACTTGATGTTTCAGAGAGAGATTGTTAAAGTTGACTAATTCTCTCATGATGTAACCATTCAACTTTGGGATGTGACACAAGTGTCAAAGTCTGAAATATTCCACCCTGAACTACGCATGAAGTTCCCACTTGTAGTGCACTATTTAATTTATTAATAGAACAACGTCTTGGCTATTGGAGTAACTACACCGTTTTTATTCTCTCTTAAATGAGGTTTGTAGGAGGGGCAGGGATGGATGCCAAGAAACTTACTTCCAAGGAAACCCCTCAAGATTACTTTCTCGTTGTGTTGTATTCCAAGTGAGAACATATTTCCTTTCTTAAACTGGTGTTCTATAATTATTTCTGTCCATTATTCTGCGTTTGCTACGGGTGTTCTACCGCGATTGTGAAATATAATATCCTAACAGGATGGACGTGCTCAAATTTTCTTCGATTTCTATCAGCGACAGCCTTTAGCCTGCGTTACTGATAGTCTCTCTAGTAGCAATGTCATAACTCGTTATATTCCTTGGCATTAAGGAAATGGACAATGCAACTTCCAGAGAAAATAAGACGTTTCCCGATGTTTGGAAAAATATTAACAGATGTTATTTGAGAACAGAACTTGATCAATCTGTACAATACATATTACGAGCTTGACAATTCTTATGCTCATAATTGCATTGAAAATCCACAGCCTGTTTCCAGTCATTCGACTGGGTCAGGAATGGAATGAACGAAGCCATATCTAGCGGCGAGGATAGGAACTGTTCCGGCTGCCGAAGCCTGTCGCACTCCTCTGGGGCAATGATTAATGACTGACGGATGAAATGAAATGATATTGGAGAGTGTTGCTGGAATGAACAATGACAGGGAATTACAGAGTACCCAGAGAAAAACCTGTCCCGCCTCCGCTTTGTCCAGCACAAATCTCACATGGAGTGACCGGGATTTCAACCACGGAATCCAGCGGTCAGAGGCCGGCGCGCTGCCGCCTGAGGCACGGAAGCTCGGAATAATTGCATTACGCACATCAAAACTACAGTCTGTAAGTCTCGTCAATAATTTCCAATTTCGAATGGCTATGTTATGTCTTTATACTGACTCTGTTTACAAACAAACAGGGTAGGAAGCCCTATTTCTAGAACGGAAAACAAAGTCAAAGGTTAGGAAGCATATTAGTTGAAATACCATCACGAAGGAAGCGTTGTCGCAATCAATCAATCAATCAATCAATCAATCAATCAATCAATCAATCAATCAATCAATCAATCAATCAATCAATCAATCAATCAATCAATCAATCAATCAATCAATCAATCAATCAATCAATCAATCAATCAATCAATCAATCAATCACTACCCTGCATCAGACTCTATGATTGTGACTCCATAGTCACTTCACGTAAACGAGGGCCGTTGCTAGATGAGTAAAAGTGAAGTCTAATTATGTGTCTAGAAATAGAATCATATCAAGGTTTTGTGTTGAGCATTTGCCTTAAAATTTCGCTTACAGGTTAGTTTTGTTAATTGCAGGTCATGGACGCTATCTCCAACTTTGAACTAGGAGGAATACTGAGATGAAAGCAACAATGATGAGAAGAGCACCGAGATCAAAGCTACAATCCTGAGAAGAACACCGACATCAAAGCTACATTCCTGAGAAGAGCACCGAGATCAAAGCTACAATCCTGAGAAGAGCACCGAGATCAAAGCTACAATCCTGAGAAGAGCACCGAGATCAAAGCTACAATCCTGAGAAGAACACCGAGATCAAAGCTACATTCCTGAGAAGAGCACCGAGCTCAAAACTACGATGCCGAGAGGAACACCGAAATCAAAGCTACAATGCTGACAGGAACACCGAGAGCAAAGCTACAATCCTGAGAAGAACACCGAGATCAAAGCTACATTCCTGAGAAGAGCACCGAGATCAAAGGTACAATCCTGAGAAGAACACCGAGATCAAAGTTACATTCCTGAGAAGAGCACCGAGATCAAAGCTACAATCCTGAGAAGAGCACCGAGATCAAAGCTACAATCCTGAGAAGAACACCAAGATCAAAGCTACATTCCTGAGAAGAGCACCAAGATCAAAGCTACAATCCTGAGAAGAGCACCGAGATCAAAGCTACAATCCTGAGAAGAGCACCGAGATCCAAGCTACAATCCTGAGAAGAACACCGAGATCAAAGCTACAATCCTGAGAAGAGCACCGAGATCCAAGCTACAATCCTGAGAAGAACACCGAGATCAAAGCTACAATCCTGAGAAGAACACCGAGATCAAAGCTATATTCCTGAGAAGAGCACCGAGCTCAAAGCTACGATGCCGAGAGGAACACCGAAATCAAAGCTGCAATGCTGACAGGAACACCGAGATCAAAGCTACAATCCTGAGAAGAACACCGGGATCAAAGCTACATTCCTGAGAAGAGCACCGAGATCAAAGCTACAATCCTGAGAAGAGCACCGAGATCAAAGCTACAATCCTGAGAAGAACACCGAGATCAAAGCTACAATCCTGGGAAGAACACCGAGATCAAAGCTACAATCCTGAGAAGAACACCGAGATCAAAGCTACATTCCTGAGAAGAGCACCGAGATCAAAGCTACAATCCTGAGAAGAACACCGAGATCAAAGCTGCGGTGCTGAGTGGAAAACCGAGATCAAAGCTACATTCCTGAGAAGAGCACCGAGATCAAAGCTACAATCCTGAGAAGAACACCGAGATCAAAGCTACAATCCTGAGAAGAACACCGAGATCAAAGCTGCGGTGCTGAGTGGAAAACCGAGATCAAAGCTACGGTGTTGAATGATTATTTCTTTGTACGTTACAAACAGAAAGATACAGGTTTTATGATATCAGTCTTCAGTCTGGACGACCACTACGGCTCTTCTGGTCATTCAGAACAACCTCAAGGATCTCTATACCGTGATTGTGGAATCGTATCACAGGGATTTCCGAGAAGAATATTCCACAAGAGGCCTGAAGACTGAATGCTGAAATGCATAAGTTTATAATGAATATGTCATTGTAGAAACCCCAAGCTCGCAATAGTTCTTAGTCACGAAGCGGATAAGAATATGTAGAATTGCTAATAACAATCCAGAGTGCTCTATCCTTCTAGGTAGTCAAAACTTGCCAAATTCTACGACGCTGAATTGTAAACAAAGATTTGCCGGCATACAATTCACACAATGGTTGGTTTCTATATTATGTACATCTGATTTTTATATAGGAGTTGCAATTGTTTGTATACTTTTACAAAATCGTCTGATCTTGTGAAGTAGATGGTACTGTTCCTTTCAGATACTGCATTTAGATTTTGAGAAATAAGCAGACTCAACGAGGAATAATGTGCAGTTAAGATGATATGAAGTTAATCAATCGAGGTCGCTGGGTTCCGAAGCTTGAGAACCTCAGAATTTTGTTTGACGCGATATTTATGTGAATTGGTAGATATGGTCTTGGAGCAAGCTTTTACTGGTGTACATTCTGCTTGTGAACACACATTAACAAAAGAATTGCATCACCCCGATATATCATGCTGCGTTCTTGCGCATATTGGACAGCCGCACCGGAAGCTGTTATAAACATTCCCATAACTACCTCTGGCTGGCCCCGTGGTGTAGGGGTAGCGTGCCTGCCTCTTACCCTGAGGCCCCGGGTTCGATTCCCGGCCAGGTCAGGGATTTTTATCTGAACCTGAGGGCTGGTTCAAAGTCCACTCAGCCTACGTGATTAGAATTGAGGAGCTATCTGACGGTGAGATAGCGGCCCCAGTCTAGGAAGCCAAGAATAACTGCCGAGAGGATTCGTCGTGCTGATCACACGACACCTCGTAACCTGCAGGCCTTCGGGCTGAGGAGCGGTAGCTTGGTAGGCCAAGGGCCTTCAAGGGCTGTAGTGCCATGGGGTAACTACCTACGAGTAGAGCGCCACACTCGAACGGGAGGCAGCATTTCAGTTGAAGTTGGAGTACCGGAAAGGAAGCATTGGAAGCATGTTTCGACCAGTGTGGTGAACCTTCGCCATGCTACGAAGGACACTGTCGACCGTCTGTTGTGTCCACATAATCACTTTATGTCAAGGAGGTTTGCCAACCAAGGACGTTTACTCGACGTGTGCACTGGAGTGAAAGTGATGTGATGAGGACATGACATCCGTACCGAATGCCAGGTAATTTTGAAGACTTAGCCCGCATAGGCCATAACTGCTGATGATGATTGTTATCTTCGACTGCTCACTCGGAGGAACAGATCTTTGAGTGCTGTGGAACTGATTTCGGAGTTCGTGGATTCTACAGACGCATATGCCCAATCAAACAGTCAGGAGAAGATTGGATGATGGGAATCTGTGTTCCCGACGACCATGGCAAGTTCCATCCGTACATCATAACACTATACACATCGTTACAAGTGGCATGAAATCATGCTGCATCGAAGTCCCAGGATTAGTGCAGGGTGCTGTTTACCGAGGAATATAGTATCTGTTTGACTCCTGACAATGGCATACAACGTGTATGGAGGGAACCCGGTGATATCGCATCCCTCCACGATTGTGTCCCACATGTGCAACATTGTGGTGGCACAATGATATTCTGGGGTGGCGTCGAATGGTGTCACCGTACATCTTTCGTAGTTCAGAGCACGCTAAACGCTCTACAATACAGGAAACACATTCTGCAACCGATAATGGAACCATATTTTGGAAAGTACTTCATCTTAGTGCTAGATAACGCACGTACCCGTCGTGCATTTCTCGGAATACCTTCCTTCATCGTGCTGGGAGCATCCGACTGGAGTGTCCTGCCTGTTCCTCAGACATAAACTCCATCAAACATGTCTGGGATCGATTGAAATGTGCAGTTTCGTCGGTCGAAACCGACTACGGACTCTGCATGACGTACGCAGAATCACCTGTGAAGAATGGGATAACCTGGAGGAGGCTAGCTGGGATCTCATGGATGGGATGTCACAAAGGATTACAGCATCTATCCAAGCAAGGGGACGTACTACACTGTATTAATGTGTTTTCGTGATTGATGTGCAAACTCCCAATATGAAACAAATTTTGCTTCCTTGTACAGATTTATGTTTCTTTCTTTGTGAGTTGGTGAGCTGAAAGTATTGCAAATGCATGCACCCTTATGAATAAAGGCTATGTTTTGCTTACTGTGTCTTGAAACTGCATAATAGAGGGGTAATGCAAAACTTTTGCTGATGTGTGTACTTAAAGGAGTCCGTGAGTTTCTCTAAAATTCCTCAGAACAGAGCAATTAATGGAGATATCCTTGACAGAGTTTGTGTAGAATGGATTGGTCACTGAATTTCCCGACGGTAAAATTTGGGCAGTTACGTTTTAGTATGGTGGTATATTCCCTAACAATGTTATTCAACACGTTTACTATGGAATATATGGAAGAGCACAGGCCTATATTACAGTAAGAGGTTGGGCGTGCACGATACCAGTAAGACCACGTGAGCATACGAGTATTGTCATCCAGTAAATCATTTCCCTCATTAAACACAACATCCCAAAGAAATGCCAGTTCCATAGATTCATGTTTCCTTAGTGCTCCATGTTCAATTTCCTTTAAGTCTACTTCCCTCTTAAACAAAAGGCACTTCTATTTAATCCTTCGACAAACTGCTTTAGTTTTGTACTCACCACATAACTCCGACGGTGGGATAAGCTTCCACTTGTGCAGACAGTCGCAGATTGCCACCTTCCTTGACGGAGTATTCTGGCTCCAGCTCGAAGATGAACTCTGGAGCAACGTAGGCTCGGATACCTTTGTCCACCACGAGGTGACAACGACAGGAGACAGAACCATGAGCGTTCCGTGCAGTGGCCGAGTAGCAGCCCGAGTCCTCAAGAGTAGTGTGGCTCAGTTCTAGCGTGTGGAAATGTTCCTCGTTCCAGAAAGTGTGGCGCTCTGAAACAAGAAGAATTTCGCACTTCAGCTCCCCCAAGGAGTAAAAAATAAAGTAAATGACTGTAAAATGTTTTGAAACTCGAGAAATGATGAGCCCAAAAGATACAGGAAATATTACGTTCACAGTGGCAGAAGCAGGTCAGCCTGTGAAGGGACGTGCTCAGTTTTCTACTCTGATACTGTTGTACTTTGAAACGTCGTTCTCTGGTCTACATATGCATTTGAAAACCCAGTAGGTAAGAAGCGACATTTCACTGAAGAGAACAATTAGTACGTCTGGTTGCTAAGAAGAGGTTAAAGTGAAATTACTGTTCGGTAGTATGTAACAATATAGAGCAGAGTTAAAACAATATTGAGTTTTATATTTAACAAAGCACAGTTAGTGGAGTGAGTTCCTGTGGATAGTGCAAATAACGCGAACTAACTCAATTCAACATTTGTTTTTTTACTTAAAACCTTATATCTTCAAACTTCTTGTTACAGATCAATTGCAATCTCTTCCCTCCTGAAAGACCATTCCAAGTTAGACACAATTGTGTTGTTCTTCGATGTTGGAGGCTTGATAGTATTAGGTAACAAATGCCACAACTCGGTAGGCTGTGGATTTGCAATGACTCCAGCAAACACAAGCGGGATATTTACTGTACACTAGGTTGGTAATGTATTATTCATAAGATTCCTTGCTAATTAAAGATTAACATTCATGATGAGCAAAATATCTTTACATGTCAGGAAAGTAAAGAACAGAACTTACTGTATTTGTGGGGTTGCATTATTGCGTGCGGTGACATAATTGGCCACTAGAAACCACCGCAATGGAGACTGTTACCGAGAATCGATTTGTGCCAACAACGGACCAAGTCTTAGTCCTTCCATGGCATGTATCTTTGTGAAGTGGCCATGGACGACCAAATGAGTAAGCTAAATTCATTTTATTTTCATCTCATAAAAGAAATGCCCTTAGCTTTCCGTCAACCCAATACTACACTGTTGGGAATGAGCAATCCTGCACCCATTTTTCCTTACTTGAAACTTGATAAAATCATCACAGGCTGTTCGACCATATTTCAAACCACCAGTGATTTGTACTTCACGTACGGGATACGTCTTATGTAGCACCCACAAATCACCATTCATTATGAGGAAAGACCTTCATTAGCTATAAAAGGAGCGATGCGATTAGGCATTCAATTATGTAGTTTCCGGATAATGTCCTGAGGTGCATTCAACCATTCTTCCTGCAATTGCATACGTCGATCATCCCACGTCCATGCAGGTGGATGAGGTCACCCGTTCACAACCCAATTGTGTTCAATTGGTGACACATCTGGTGATCTTATCCGACAAGGTATGGTGTCCACACCTCGTAGAGCGTTTTGGGTGAATCTAACCGTATGGGCACGAGTAGCCTACTGTCTTCCTGTATAATACCAATTGATACACTGAGAAAAATGACGGGAAATGGATCCATAATATCTCATAATACACTTTGCTGTGCTACTTCTGTGCCCTCAAAAAACCACGAGAGGTGATCGGGGAATCGTAGTCTTTGGCACCTCAAAGTATGGCAACTGGCATCCGGGAAGATTTGATGAATTTGATGAATTGCGTTGCCCTCTGCGGTGTCAATCCCAATGGACCATCATCAGTGTTAAGACTGAAGCGTGACTCGTCAGGAGAAACAACGCGACATCATTCTTGCGTCTATCGTTTTGAGTATCATCTCACAGATCTGTTTGAACGGGATCGTACTGTTGGAACGCGTGGAAGATCGAAATGCTGACAAAAGTTGCCTCTCGCCGCGGAGAAAATATCGCCCTTGGCAGTTTAGCCGCCAGCGCTGCCCTCTAGGTGTAGCAGGAATGGGTTAAGGAAAAAGCAAAGGGCAAATTTATTTTCGAAAGACCTTAGCACGGGGTGAGGTGTACAAAAATTGACATTGATTCTTCCCGCACACAGGTTTCGTTTAACGAACTCATCCTTCCCAGATCCCCTCACACGTGGAGGATAAGCTCTCCACATCGTACGGATAATTTCGCAGGTACTTATCCTGTTTACTGTGTTTAGAAAACTGACGTCTTTAACGTCAGTACTTGTATAATATTTCTAACTACTTTTCAGAGGTGTTATTTGCAGTGTTATCAGCAATGAATTCACGGACTACTGCGAAATTACCCATATTATGCTGTGGAATTACCCGAACTGCTGCGGATTTAGCCGAAGTATTATAATTACGTGAATTAATGAGAAAAATAAATTATATTATTTTGTAGTACTAAATAAAAATAGCGTACGTGACCGTTGTTTCAGTGAATAAATATAATTTTGATATTCATTCTCAAAATACGCCATACTTAAAAATTTTGCCTTAATATTGCGGATGTAGCCGAGTTTCCCCTACACCTCGTATTTTCTGTCTTTTCCTCACCAACAGTTCTGTGTAATTCATTTTTCATTTTCACTCGACGGGGTTTTTTGTTATTTACTTATATTGTATAATAATGTTCGGCTCCATGGCTAAATGGTTAGCGTGCTGGCCTTTGGTCACAGGGGTCCCGGGTTCGATTTCCGGCAGGGTCGGAAACTTTAACCATCATTGGTTAATTTCGCTGGCACAGGGGCTGGGTGTATGTGTCGTCTTCATCATCATTTCATCCTCATCACGACGCGAAGGTCGCCTAGGGACGTCACATCAAAGGACCTGCACCTGGCGAGCCGAACACGTCCTCGGACATTCCTGGCACTAAAAGCCGTACGCCATTTCATTTTTACTGTATACTAATACTAATACTAATACTAATACTAATACTAATACTAATACTAATACTAATACTAATACTAATACTTAATAATAATAATAATAATAATAATAATAATAATAATAATAATAATAATAATAATAGTTTTAAATCCCGCCAACTCTTTTGAAAATTTTGTTGCGCAGTTCTCTTTCGTATCAGTAAATCTACAGACACGAAGCTAGCTTATTTGTGCACCTCCACATACCACCGGTGTGAACCAGTGACGAACCCGGCTACTTTAACTCAGAAAGTCTTCTGAGTCACTCAGTTATTTTAAAAAGTAACTGCTAGGCTCTTCAGTCTGCCGAAACTAATTTTTCAGTAAGAAATTTATAAACTACCTGTAATAAAACGTATGGTAACAGTATAATACCTGCAAAAGAAGCAACATTTCTTTTTGCTAGTGGCTTTACGTCGCACCGTCACAGATAGGTCTTATGGCAACGATGGGATAGGGTTAGGAGTTGGAAGGAAGCGACCGTGGCCTTAATTAAGGTATAGCCCCAGCATTTGCCTGGTGTGAAAATGGGAAACCACGGAAAACCATCTTCAGGGCTGCCGACAGTGGGATTCCAACCCACTATCTCCCGGATGCAAGCTCACAGCTGTGCACCCCTGACCGCATGGCCAACTCGCCCGGTAAGAAGCAACTTAATTCTTTATCAGGTATAATACTGAAGAAGCTAACAGTTACGGAATAACGGATTCGAAACTGAAAGGAAATGGCTTCAGATATTTCCAAAGAAAGAAACTCTCGTATTGCCAGAGGACGAATTAAAGCAGACAACTAAACTTAGTATTGGCAGCCTATTATTATAACCACTAGCTTAAGAAAACGGATATTCAAATCCTAAATCCAAGTGATTTCTCTTTTTTATATACTGCCACACATAATAACACAGGTCATCAGATAGATGCCCCATTCCCCCTCTAAAATGGATCAACAACAACCGACACAAGAATGGTCGCTTTACAAAGAAGGCAGCAATCTAATTCCATGCAATATCCTTTGCGCATGTGCACTGCATTCTAACATAATTCGAGTCACACTGGCGTGTGACGTACCGTCTTGCTTGAGCTCCTGGCCGTCCTTGCTCCAGACGAGTTCCGGCGTCGGACGGCCGGCTACCTGGCACGTCAGCCGCACTGGGTACGTCATCTGGACGCGCCGATCACGGAGGCGCATCGTGAACTGAGGTGGTGAGTCCGTGGCAAGCCCTTCATCTTCTTGGATACCACTGCAAAAAAGTGAAAGGCAGCTTAGTGGTGTAATATGAAAAAAAAGCCTGTATCCATGAAGTAAAACATTTTTTCTGGATTGGTCAGTAGTTTCTTATTTACATCTATATTGTCATCATTGAACAAAATATCATACAAATTCGGGTCAAAAGGTGTTAGTAGATCTGTTGGTCATCGCGTATGTTGAATGGGAAGTGCTGTAGAAAAACAGTATCGTTTCTTAACCCCCCCCCCCCCCCCGCACGAACGGAACTATGACTACAATGAATCCATGGACGGTACACATGCGACCCTGTATGAAAACCGTATTTGATGCCAGGTTAAATTAGTGTTTCATAGGAAAGACACACTGGTCAACTTAAGGAAAGCAGGTGTCCTTCCCAAGCGCATCCCAAGAATATTGCAAATTTTTAAAGGCATATTGGTGGCTTGTAGGAAAGGAGACGTCCCTCCCAAGTTCATCGAAAATATTTCACTTTTTTAAGGAACATTGGTGTACTTAAAGGCAGGAGGTGTACCTCCCAATCTCATTACAATCTCATTTCAGGCTTTTAATGGGCTGGCCTTCTGACCCCAACTTGGCAGGTTCGATCCTGGCTCAGTCCGGTGGTATTTGAAGGCGCTCAAATACGTCAGCCTCGTGTCAGTAGATTTGCTGGCACGTAAAAGAACTCCTGCTGTACTAAATTATGGCACCTCGGCATCTCCGAAAACCATAAAAGTATTTAGTGGGACGTAAAGCCAATAGCATTATGATTTTTAATGTCATATTGGTGGACTTAATGGAAGGAGGTCTCCCTCCCAAAGTGATCCCAAGCACATTTCTCATTTTAAAATTTCCAAAGAGGTCTAGGGAAACAGAAATATTAAAATCCAACTGGAGGAACATCTGGGTCTTCTGATCTGAAGCACGTATTTTAATTGTATCCTAATTTTATTATTTACCCACAGTTCTGGTTTCTGTTTCCTTCCTGTGAAGATCCTAGCTAAGACACCGGAATAAACTGTTAACATACCGACATACTGTACTTTGAATTATTTATCCGGCCAACCGCAGAGGTTAACCGTTTCCTCATCTGTTCCCAAGTGAGGATGGTCGCCTAGTTTTATTTTCTTTTAAAACAATAATCACCACCACCACTCTGTTCCCAAGATTCAATTCCCGATTCGATCCCGGTAAATGTCAGTAAAAGTTTACGGTGCTTTTATGACAACGCTGTGTTTCTGACTTTCAGCACGTTATAGAAATCATGCAGGAAGATATTCCGACAAATAGGGTCTGTTAAGTGCGACAGGCTTCAGCAGCCGGCACATTTCCTATCCTCGCGGCTAGGTCGGGGCTTCATTCATTCCATTTCTGAGCTGATCGAATGATTGGAAACAGGCTGTGGATTTTCGTTTTCAGGGTCTGTTAATACAGCCAGCAATTAGAACGAACGTTAAACCAATGCAGTAGCATATTATTATTATTATTATTATTATTATTATTATTATTATTATTATTATTATTATTATTATTATTATTATTATTATTATTATTATTATTACTTGTAAACTTTTGTTGCCGGGCTGAGTGGCTCAGACGGTTGAGGCGCTGGCCTTCTGACCCCAACTTGGCAGGTTCGATCCTGGATCAGTCCGGTGGTATTTGAAGGTGCTCAAATACGTCAGCCTCTTTTAGGTAGATTTACTGGCACGTAAAAGAACTTCTGAGGGACTAAATTCCGGCACCTCGGCGTCTCCGAAAACCGTAAAAGAGTAGTTAGTGGGACGTAAAGCAAATAGCATTATTATTATTAAAATTTTGTTGGTCACTCGTAAAGGAATTGCGATAGGCCTATAACAGTTGTGCAGTGCTCGTGCCCTCCCCCACATCAAAAAAGAAATTTACTCAGTTTAGATTTTGTTCATACAACTGAAAACAATGTTTTATATGTTGTAGACCAGATTATGTAATTAGATTTAATCATGTGTATATATCCTGTATTATAGGTTAGTTTAGGTTACGTTTATCACTTGTAAATCACTTCTCATGTGTTCCAAGGTGTTCAGGAATTTTTTTTTTTTGCAAGTTGCTTTACGTCGCACCGACACAGATAGGTCTTATTGCGACGATGAGACAGGAAAGGGCTAGGAGTGAGAAGGAAGCGGCCGTGGCCTTAATTAAGGTACAGCCCCAGCATTTGCCTAGTGTGGAAATGGGTTACCACGCAAAACCATCTTCAGGGCTGCCGACAGTGGGGTTTAGGAAACTTCTAGTTGCATATGTGTTTACTTAAGTGAACTCTGGATCCTTCATGTACCAAGTACATCGTTATAGTATTCTAGGTCTTTCTAGATATCCTTAGGTAGTATGCTCTAATGGCAAACTTGTTTCAACATAATTCTAGAACAAGAATTTACCAAGGATTTCTGGAACTTTCCATATATCTTGTATTAATACTATGTTATGTGAAACCAGAATGATCCACAATCATAACCAGTATGCGTATAAAGCGTGTTGGAATCAGTCAGTAGGAGTTAGAGTATTGTGAGCACAGTTGATATTAAGCTATGTTATGTTATGTAGCGAGTTGACGTAGAACAGTTGGATCGATACTGCTCGGAGGATCAATCGTGATTTACTGTGTAGTTTGTATGAGCTATGTAGTGAGTTGTAGTAGTGATGTGATGTTGGTACTGTGAGTACAACGGAGTTGAGTTCAATAACGATATCGTACCATTCGACGGATCAAATGCAAATTGAGAATTAATGTGTACAATTTTCTACGTGTTATTATACTGTATGTGTTTTTTAGTGAAACTATATATGAGTAGTCATCGAGAGTAGTGCTTTTTATTTGTTATTTTTTTTTATTACCACATCGTTGCACCTATTTCAAAGGATCACCCCTTCAAGAGCATGTTGTTCATATGGACGTGGTTCCACTAAAACCAAATCGAACTTACACAGTTTAAATACTTTTTTTTTTGATAGGGGCTTTACGTCGCACCGACACAGATAGGTCTTATGGCGACGATGGGATAGGAAAGGCCTAGGAGTTGGAAGGAAGCGGCCGTGACCTTAATTAAGGCACAGCCCCAGGATTTGCCTGGTGTGAAAATGGGAAACCACGGAAAACCATCTTCAGGGCTGCCGATAGTAGGATTCGAACCTACTATCTCCCGGATGCAAGCTCACAGCCACTCGCCTCTACGCGCACGGCCAACTCGCCCGGTAGTTTAAATACAGTTCTTGCAGTTAAAAGGAATATAAGAAATTCAATTTAAAGTAATATTGCATCACTTCCAAACATATAGTAGCTTCTTTGGTCAAACACTCTGTTCCCAAGTGCGGATAGGGGCGCACAGCTGTGAGCTTGCATCCGGGAGATAGTGGGTTCGAGCCCCACTGTCGGCAGCCTTGAACACGGTTTTCCGTGGTTTCCCATTTTCACACCAGGCAAATGCAGGAGCTGTACCTTAATTAAGTCTACGACCGCTTCCTTCCCACTCCTAGGCCTTTCCTTATCCCATCGTCGCCATAAGATCCATCTGGGTCGGTGCGACGTAAAGCAAGTTTAAAAAAAATCGAGAGTGTATTTAGGTCGTAGACCGGTTCCAAAGCGCAGTTTAGACCATAAAGTGTTCGTTTCTCTCTTTCTCTCTCTCTTTTCAAAATAGATTGTATGATACTGTAACTGAAATTTAACCTGTGAACAAAGCAACAAAAGCCAAAGGCGGTTTTTAGTACATGCATTCATTCCCAGTAAATTAATGCTTGTAATGGTACTTTATCATAGAACAAAAGGTAGAATTGATTTAATTGTGGCTATCACTCACAGTACGAGAATGTAAGACTAGAAATTTTAAATACGAGGCTTACGTGTTGTTTCAAAAGCTCGTGTGTTTATTTCAAGAAATGGCAGAGAAGAAAAAGACAAAATCAAATTGTTAGTCAACATGAGGTTGACATGGCACCTTTCACCTGTTACGTGGCGTATCACGTAAAACACATCATCCCGCCGAATAGAATCGCTTCTTAGCGTTGTTGCGAAGGTACTGATTGGATCCTTCCACATTTCATCTCATGTCAACAGTGAAATATACGTATACCTTTCCACGATACTTTCAATCAATCAATCAATCAATCAATCAATCAATCAATCAATCCTGATCTGCAATTACGGCAGTCGCCCAGGTAATAAATCCCCTATCTGTTGCTTTCCTAGCCTCTTCTTAAATGATTTAAAAGAAATTGGAAATTTATTGAACATCTCTCTTGGTAAGTTATTCCTATCTCTAACTCCCCTTCCTATAAATGAATATTTGCCCCAATTTGTCCTCTTGAATTCCAACTTTATCTTCATATTGTGATCTTTCCTACTTTTAAAGACGCCACTCATTCGTCTACTTATGTCATTCCACGCCATCTCTCCGCTGCCAGCTCGGAACATACCACTTAGTCGAGCAGCTCGTCTTCCTTCTCCCAGTTCTTCCAAGCCCAAACTTTGCAACATTTTCGTAACGCTACTCTTTTGTCGGAAATCACCCAGAGCAAATCGAGCTGCTTTTCTTTGGATTTCTTCCAGTTCTTGAATCAGGTAATCCTGGTGAGGGTCCCATACACTGGAACCATACTCTAGTTGGGGTTTTACCAGAGACTTATATGCCCTCTCCTTTACATCCTTACTACAACCCCTATACACCCTCATAACCATGTGAAAAGATCTGTACCCTTTATTTACGATCCCATTTATGTGATTACCCCAATGAAGATCTTCCCTTATATTAACACCTAAATACTTACAATGATCCCCAAAAGGAACTTTCACCCCATTAACGCAGTAATTAAAACCCAGAGGACTTTTCCTATTTGTGAAACTCACAACCTGACTTTTAACCCCGTTTATCATCATACCATTGCCTACTGTCCATCTCACAACATTATCGAGGTCACGTTGCAGTTGCTCACAATCTTGTAACTTATTTATTTCTCTATACAGAATAACATCATCCGAAAAAAGCCTTACCTCTGATTCCGTTTCTTTACTCATATCATTTATATATATATATAAGAAAACATAATGGTCCAATAATACTGCCCTGAGGAATTCCCGTCTTAATTATTACAGGGTCAGATAAAGCTTCGCCTACTCTAGTTCTCTGAGATCTATTTCCTAGAAATATAGCAACCCATTCAGTCACTCTTTTGTCAAGTCCAATTGCACTCATTTTTGCCAGTAGTCTCCCATGATCCACCCTATCAAATGTTCTAGACAGGTCAATCGCGATACAGTCCATTTGACCTCCTGAATCCAAGATATCTGCTATATCTTGCTGGAGTCCTACAAGTTGAGCTTCAGTGGAATAACCTTTCCTAAAACCGAACTGCCTTCTATCAAACCAGTTATTAATTTCGCAAACATGTCTAATATAATCAGAAAGAATGCCTTCCCAAAGCTTTCATGCAACACATGTCAAACTTACTGACCTGTAATTTTCAGCTTTATGTCTATCACCCTTTCCTTTAACCAACGGTAGATGGCAGTGAGTCAACGTATATGTTTATAGGGCGATGGCTACCCAGTACATTTAACATATAACATTCCCGCGTTCCCGGACAACTTCTTACAAATCAGGTGGCTTGTCACTGATGGACCTCTTGCTCCTGAAGACGATTTGTTACCGCTGGGATCTAAAAGAGGGTTTGTATGCCAGTCGTTCAGCGCTGGCAACTTGTATTGATAGCTCCCACATAATCCTCCGCAAGTTATCGGATATTTTAGACGAAATTTCAGAAGAAATTTCGAAATATGTTAAATTTTTATGATTTTACAAAAAATAAACAGACATACAATTGACAATGGCAAATGAACTTGCGTAATTGTCACTAATTAAAAAACGCTTTTCCTCTTCCTCCTTGCTTTTAGAGGAGTTATATCAGACGTAGGAACTCGGCAACAGCTGTGAAATACTAACATAATGTAGATTTTGTATTCCTCTTTGAGACATTCTTGGAAAGACGCGATAGGTCTTTTACTGATATCCCAGCGCAGATATCTGATATTTAGGAGTGCTATTCTCCTTCCTGGATTTCAACACATTGTGGTCGGTTCTGACGTGGATTTTGCCTAGTTTTACGGCCGGATGCCCTTACATTCCTATGTAAAGAATGTACGTAGCTTATTCACTATTGCATGTTTCTATAATGGTGTTGTGAAATGTAGACGGAGAGAAGTGAGTGTGAATCACAAACACCCAGTCACAGAGCCAGAGGAATTAACAATACGCAGTTATTTTCCTGACCTGGCCGGGAATCGAACCCGAAACCCTCTGAACCGAAGACCAGTACGCTGACAATTTGGCCAAAGAGCCGGATAAATTTAAGAGTACTCTAGCATCTCTCAAACGCGAAAGCAATAACAGTTGAACCGAGCACGTGGTTGCAGGGTTTGCACTTTCCAGAGAAAGTGGATTCGAGCCCCACTGTTGGCAGCCTTGAATATGGTTGTCCGTGGTTTCCCATTTTCACACCAGCCAATACCGCGGCTGTAGCCTCAATTAAGGTCACGTCCGCTTACTGCCAACTCCTAGCCCTTTCCTATTCTATCGTTGCCACAAGACCTATCTGTGTCGGCGCAACGTAAAGCAAATTGTAAAAAAACATATCACTGTTGAATAGTTGTATTTCGTTTAAGCGTTACCGTAAATGTTTCTTCCTGTTCACTTTTACTGTGTCTCTGAAGTGAGAATGCAAAATAATGCAAAAGTCTTCCACGTAATTTACTATTTTCTGAAATATTTAGTAAATTGGAAGATCTTCCGAAATTTTGGAGGACCTGGCTCTGTTTAGAAGACAATCGTTCAGACGTTGAGTACCCTCTCTTGATGTATCGACTTTACCCCATGGAATGACATGTTTGAAGTAACGCGCTGTTCCCAGGCGAACGCTGTGATGTTGAACTCACGTAGTGTAACAAGAAATGCTCGCATCATCTTTCTATGCCAACTCTAGGAATTAAGACACGAGTTCTTGGAATATTCTGAGCATTTGACAGCATTGTGACAACACTTACCGTTTCAGTTTGGTATCTGCCTCCCAAATCTTTGGGTCACTGACAACCATAAGTCGGGCAAACGTGGACACTCGGCCCTCTTTGTTAGTAGCTTCACACATGTAGCGCCCAGTGTCCTCATCTTGAAGATCCTTAATCTCCAAAACACACAAGTTGCCGTTGAAACTAGTAGAGAAGCGGGGGCAGTTGTCTCTTCGGAAGTCGAGCTCAGTACCATCTCGGTACCACCGAACCTGTGGGATTGGATCTCCACGTACCTGCAATGAAAAACAATTAATGTGTTAAGATGGAAGCCTCTCCTCTTCAACGTTAATCTAACCTCTAAATTTTTCAGCCTGACAAACACGAAATACGAACTTTATCATAATTTTTGTTGATCGAGTAAATGACCATTTGAGGACCATACAGTGGCACATTTACTTTTAATAATTGTAATTAATAATATAAACATACAACACTTTCCTCAATTCATGTTAGAATGGGAACTTGGATTACCCGGTACTTAGTTCTGATATAACAAATTTTGTGACAAACTTCCCGTTTGCTTGAATACCAGTGAATGATAATTTCGTTCTATTGGTCGACGACTGTTGCACCCTTAAATAACCAGACATAAAACAAAGTTATAGGGGCTTCCATTTCTTAATTCTGTTATTTTAAAATATTTTTCAGCAATTAGGAAGTATCCGAAATGAAGGGCAGAATTAGAATGCTTAAATAAGGTTTTATTGATCTGGAAATATCAATAAGACCAATTGATAATGCACCAATCATTAAGATACATCAGTTTTTAAACTAGTGGAAAACGAAACGTTAACTATCTGTACACATGCTCTGAGATTGGATAGAAGCTCGCTGGTGCTTATTCATAACGCGTAAAGTTACACTGGTCATTCACTAGTACACTCACCCTGTAACATACCTACCTGTGATAGAAATCTATACCTATGTTATAGAAATGATTTAACAGAATCCGAGAATATTCTTGTAGAACGAAGCATGTTATTAATGAAAAGTTTCCTATAACAGATGTGTTATCGTGTTTCCACAAATGTTGTATTTCATGTTTGCCAGACTGAGAAATTCTTAACGTAATATAAACATTTAATTCAAAAAATGATGAAATGGTGGGTGAAGTTCTTCACTCTAAATCATCGAGAGACATATTCGTGGGTCTAGCACGCAGTAAACACAACCTCAGGAACATAACAAAACTGAAGGTTTGAACTACAGTCTCAGTCATTCTAAAAGTTTCGCAACTTCTACTCCAGCAAAATCGACGGCGGTACTTACTGAAAATACCTTGAGCGTTTCCTTGCTAAACCTAGTTCTCAGTACGGACACTGTTGTATGTCCGGCGCTCCCTTCTCGCTCCGCCAGCCAGCTACACGCGCGCCAAGTGTCATTCTTCTAGCCTCGACGCGCAGCCCTCAGTGCGCGTGCCTGAACAGTCGTGTGTGTACTATAAAGAGGAACTCCCAGCCTGTCCAGATGCCCACTTGCCCCGGTGTCCAGCTCCAGAATACACCCTACGTCGAGCATGGAGGCTACTCCTCTTGAAAATGTGCTTCGACCAGGTGGACTGAATTTCTGGCAGTACGAGGTCTCACCTCTGGTCACCGCTCCTCTGGCCTATTCCGCTGCCCATATCCAGTCATACTATTACATACCGTTATATTTCCCTAATTATGCAAGCTCCCTTGGTTTCGCCAAGTAAGAATTCTTCCAACATTGAACTTGCTTTTATGAACTCAGCAAGGAAGGACTTTCCAAAACATTTATGTCAGTACTTCGGATAGTTTTCGACTATCGACTTTCATATCAAGGACTATCTTTTCGAGATAGTAGTGGATGTAAATACTGCAAACTTGTATATAGTGTACAAAAGATAGACTCTTTCTCAAGATTCCTAATTCATTTTGCTTCAAGTTAAATTTCAGTTTTATTTGTGTAAATAGTGTATTTTGCATTTGAAGCGAATAATAAAGTTGTGTTTTGTAAATCTCAACCTTGGTTACAACAGACACCGTACTCACTCAGCTGATTTGTAGACTTCGCTCACACTACGTACGCGGATCTGTTAACCACCACAACAAACCCACGTTGATTTATTATTTTTCGTTTAGAAAGAAGACTTTTTTTTCAGTCTGTCGAAACACGAATAGTAACACTTGGAACACTATAACATACAAGTAAGAAAATTGACTATTATAAGTGGAATGACATGTTTCGTCCATTTGAAACTCCCATGTTATATTTACGCACTCGTAGTAGTACTCTAAGCACACGTCCTTTCACTTCACAGATCGGATTGCAATTGTTAAATTATTAAACAAAGAATGGATTACAGCGGGAAGAAACAACAATTTTTCTTATGACAAGAAAAAAAAAAGAAGAAACAAAAATAATGAAGATATATATTTGTCCTAGAATAAGTAACATTGTACTACATTTAGGACAAAAATAAAAGAAAGGGGTGTGAAATGAAATGGAGTATGACTTTTAGTGCCGGGAGTGTCCGAGGCATGTTCGGTTCGCCACGTGCAGGCCTTTTGATTTGACTCCCGTAGGAGACCTGCGCATCGTGATGGGGATGGAATTATGATGAAGACGACACATACGCACAGCCCCCGTGCCAGCGAAATTAACCAATGATGATTAAAATTCCCGACCCTGCCGTGAATCGAACCCGGGACCCCTGTGACCAAAGGTCAGCGCGCCATGGAGCCATGGAGCCGGACAAAGAAAGGGGTGATAAGATGTGAAATGGATATAATTGCTATTACGTTTAAATGTAATATTTAACGTAGAAATAGATACATAGTTGTAACAAAGATAATGTATGTATCAAGCAAATGGATTGCAATAATTGAGTACTCCGTCCCTTGTTTTAGCCAACCCGGAACTAAGGGATGCCAGTATTCTATTCCATCCTGACAAGTTTCCTTCTTCAAGAACAACCTCAGATTCTATCAAATCACACTTAACCAAGCCTATTAAACGACTGTAAATGATTGTAAATGATTGTGATATTATGAACATGTGAGATAAATTATGAATAGAAGTCCGCTGTTAGTACTTTAGTAACTTTGAGAAAGTTTCCTGTGCTTATATGACCAGCCTCTGCGGTGCTGCTAAGTGTTGGACTCAACTTCGAATCAGCGGACTTAGGATCGGATATTTAGTCCGGAGTTATAAAACCGAATGCGAGCACACGATTTAGTAACACTAAGGTTCGCTAGTACGCCTCTTCAGTGATGCCTAGGCTATTTATTACAGCTGATGGCAGAGCTGTTGAGGATCCTACCAGCGGCATCGCTGACGGGCTGAACATACATACAAGGTCCGAATGTACGCATTCTGATTTTCAAGACTTTGTTAAGTAAAAATAATTATCCACATCTTAATTTTAAATCTTTGATACTGCAGGTTTTGTAACTCCTTGGCGTATTGACTGATAGCTGGTTTTTCTTCCACAGCTTAGATGTGAGGTTACCATGACAGATTCATCACTGTTAATACAGGATTCGGTATATCTCCGAATGGGCTGGCGACTCCAGTCTCAATTCAGGGCTAAGGTCCTGAAACCTGTCTTTACATCCGGGTGATTACAGAATTTAGCCGTGTGCGTTACTTATTGAAGCACACGTAAACAAGTGAAAGATGTTCTTTACTACTATCATAAAAACTGGATCATTCACACTAAAGAGAGACCTTTAGTAAATTATACGAGTCAACCGACCGCAGAGCGTTGTATTTTCCCGCGTAATGGGTTTCGTTTTTTACTGATCGCTACTAGATTCAAAGATACCTCTCAGTAATATGCTCCATCATTGAGTTCATATCCTTTCTCTAACCAAAACAGTTTGGACTGAAGAAAATCAAAAAGCCCAGGACCATGAATCTGGACCGAACAAAATAAAAAAGCCCAGGACCATGACACATAGAAAGCAGGCCAATATTCCGGTTTTTGTACTTGTGAGTAATCTGGCGGGCAACACTTAAAACTGAGCAATCAGTATCGATTAGTGGAGGTCGGTGATCAATTTCAGAGTTTCTTAAGGAATCAGTGATATTTTACTAACGTCTATTCTTTGTTTTTGGAATGCACTGAAAATCCCGAAGGACAGCATTAAGTAGAAATATAAGCAAGAATTCTAGTTTTAGTTTTCGCGGGAAGGAAGGAGTGTACTTTCAAGCAGAATATTTATTTTTCAGGTAAGTTTTATTTTTCTCCTTCTTCTACTTCTTTATCTGTTTACCCTCCAGGGTCGGTGTTTCCCTCGGACACTAACCACTACACCACAGAGACGGGCGGTTAGTTTTCAATTTTTATATTTTCTATGGGGCTTATGTAAGTAAATGATTCCCGTCTCAGAGCGTTAGGCCTAACTAATATGTAGATAACGGCAGATCCATTTAAGTCTACTTATTTTCAGGTGATTCTTCTCGACATGGCACGAGGAAGATCTGGTATTATGGACATGCTGGTATAAAAGCACAAAAATACATTGACTGACAGAGCAAATGCAACACCAAGAAGGAGTGGTTCGAAAGGGATGAAAGTTGGGGAAAAAACAGAGACGGCACGGACGAATAATTGATGTTTATTTCAAACCGATATGCAGGTTACACAATGCGCACGGCATCGACTCAGTAGGATGTAGGACCACCGCGAGCGGCGATGCACGCAGAAACACGTCGAGGTACAGAGTCAATAAGAGTGCGGATGGTGTCCTGAGGGATGGTTCTCCATTCTCCGTCAACCATTTGCCACAGTTGGTCGTCCGTACGAGGCTGGGGCAGAGTTTGCAAACGGCGTCCAATGAGATCCCACACGTGTTCGATTGGTGAGAGATCCGGAGAGTACGCTGGCCACGGAAGCATCTGTACACATCGTAGAGCCTGTTGGGAGATGCGAGCAGTGTGTGGGCGGGCATTATCCTGCTGAAACAGAGCATTGGGCAGCCCCTGAAGGTACGGGAGTGCCACCGGCCGCAGCACATGCTGCTCGTAGCGGTGGGCATTTAACGTGCCTTGAATACGCACTAGAGGTGACGTGGAATCATACGCAATAGCGCCCCAAACCATGATGCCGCGTTGTCTAGCGGTAGGGCGCTCCACAGTTACTGCCGGATTTGACCTTTCTCCACGCCGACGCCACACTCGTCTGCGGTGACTATCACTGACAGAACAGAAGCGTGACTCATCGGAGAACACGACGTTCCGCCATTCCCTCATCCAAGTCGCTCTAGCCCGGCACCATGCCAGGCGTGCACGTCTATGCTGTGGAGTCAATGGTAGTCTTCTGAGCGGACGCCGGGAGTGCAGGCCTCCTTCAACCAATCGACGGGAAATTGTTCTGGTCGATATTGGAACAGCCAGGGTGTCTTGCACATGCTGAAGAATGGCGGTTGACGTGGCGTGCGGGGCTGCCACAGCTTGGCGGCGGATGCGCCGATCCTCGCGTGCTGACGTCACTCGGGCTGCGCCTGGACCCCTCGCACGTGCCACATGTCCCTGCGTCAACCATCTTCGCCACAGGCGCTGCACCGTGGACACATCCCTATGGGTATCGGCTGCGATTTGACGAAGCGACCAACCTGCCCTTCTCAGCCCGATCACCATACCCCTCGTAAAGTCGTCTGTCTGCTGGAAATGCCTCCGTTGACGGCGACCTGGCATTCTTAGCTATACACGTGTCCTGTGGCACACGACAACACGTTCTACAATGACTGTCGGCTGAGAAATCACGGTACGAAGTGGGCCATTCGCCAACGCCGTGTCCCATTTATCGTTCGCTACGTGCGCAGCACAGCGGCGCATTTCACATCATGAGCATATCTCAGTGACGTCAGTCTACCCTGCAATTGGCATAAAGTTCTGACCACTCCTCCTTGGTGTTGCATTTGCTCTGTCAGTCAGTGTATTCAAAAATCTCAATTCAATCACTGCGTCAAATATCAAAATGAATTTCTTGGGAAATTTCGAGGGGAATGAGAAATATCGTCGCTTAAAGAACAAAATCCCACAATGCTCTTCTCATCTATTACCGTCTATTACCATCTATTGCCGTCGGCAGTGTGTTACAGATAGGTTAAACAAATCAACTTGGCGGTCCGTGCAGTGTGGTGTGACCCAAGGGTCGGTGTTAGGACCCCTTCCTTTTCTATTTACATTAATGATGTCTCCCAAACCCTAACGCATTGCAAATACCATATTTACGCTGATGATGTACAAATGTACCTCCATTCATCTCCAGATCGAATATTTTCGGCCATAGACAAAATCAATCAGGATCTGACATCGTTCTCTTCTTGGTCTTTGAGATGTGGTCTTACGTTAAACCCAGCAAAAATGCAAGCCATCATCCTTGGATACCCGAAACTACTCGCGAATGTCAATCGACCAGAGATTCCATCTATAAGGTTGTTTAATACTAACATACCATTCACGTCACCGGTAAAAGTCCTAGGCGTTACTTTCGATGGTGACATGTCATGGAAAACGCATGTTACGAACATCACTCAGAAAACATTCTCTACATTGCACATGCTGCGCGGGTACAAATACTTATTTCCTGAAAAACTAAAAAAATGTTGGTAGAAGATCTGGTTTTCCCTCATTTCGACTATTGTGACGTGATTTATAGAGATGCTGGGTGCAAGTTATTGAGCAGATTACAACGTGGTCAAAATGCATGTGTGAGATACGTCTGTAACCTACGGTACTATCACCATGTAACTCCTTCATTTAACCACCTATCTTCTCCAGCAGAATGTATTTAAGGTTCATTTTCCTTTAAACATCAGCATCGGAAAATTATCACAACGAAAATTGTTCTGATGGACTGCATACGCACATGACTTGGAGGCTGACCAGTCCTCAGGAAAATAATCAGCTGGAAGAGCATTGTCTCGTACGAGGTTTTGTTCCTCAAGCGACGATATAATTTTGTCAAAAAATTAAATAAGCGCTGTTCAGATGAATGTTTATAATTACATCATTCTATTAAGGGATGTATGGATAACCCACAGTTGTTTTATTTTGAAATTTGGTAACCTTATACTCGAACCATTCTCCTGAGATAACTGCAGCAACTGTCTACCACAGGTGGTTAATTAATGACTTTTAGCCGGGAATATAATTGTCAGCTAAAATGACATATTTGTCCACTTTTTCCGAAGATATAACGTTCTGTGATTCTCTACTACCCGTCTTTAACGTCCTAGTCAAGAGCGCAACAGGACGGGAAGTGCAGCAATTTACTGCTGGCATCAGACTGAACTGGTTACATTGAGTGGAAGCCAAGCCAGCGAGACACACCTAGCCACCATTGTTCCGAAATCCCGTTACAAGGCCCTACTGGCTAAGATGATGCAGGCAGGATTTCCCCTCGTTTCCTTGCAGGCGTGGTCATGTACTCAGGCAACTCAATTTACAGTTTAATAATAATAATAATAATAATAATAATAATAATAATAATAATAAT
Source organism: Anabrus simplex (assembly GCF_040414725.1). Taxonomy (NCBI): domain Eukaryota; kingdom Metazoa; phylum Arthropoda; class Insecta; order Orthoptera; family Tettigoniidae; genus Anabrus; species Anabrus simplex. Next base: position 172,947,785 of record NC_090266.1, on the reverse strand, counting down.
AATAATAATAATAATAATAATAATAAGGTAAGGTAAGGGTGTATTCTGCCCGAAGGCAGGTCCGAACCTCCACAGAGGTGTGCCTGAGCCGGAGTTTACGTACGGTAGGGTGGCCAGTTCCTTTCCGCTCCTCCATTCCCTTACCCCCCACCAACAGCGCGTGGAAACCCATCCAAATCTTGACCACGCCCAATGTTGTTTAACTGCGGAGATCTCACGGGATCCGGTGTTTCAACACGGCTACGGCCGTTGGCAATAATAATAATAATAATAATAATAATAATAATAATAATAATAATAATAATAATAATAATAATAATAATAATAATAATAATGTCCGCCTCTGCGGTGTAGTGGTTAGTGTGATTAGCTGCCACCCCGGAGGCCCGGGTTCGATTCCCGGCTCTGCCACGAAATTTGAAAAGTGGTACGGGGGCTGGAACGGGGTCCACTCAGCCTCGGGAGGTCAACTGAGTAGAGATGGGTTCGACTCCCACCTCAGCCATCCTGGAAGTGGTTTTCCGTGGTTTCCTACTTCTCCTCCAGGCAAATGTCGGGATGGTACCTAACTTAAGGCCACGGCCGCTTCCTTCCCTCTCCCTTGTCTATCCCTTCCAATCCTTCCATCCCCCTGCAAGACCCCTGTTCAGCATAGCAGGTGAGACCGCCTGGGCGAGGTACTGGTCATCCTCCCCATTTTTATCCCCTGACCTAGAGTCTGAAGCTCCAGGACACTGCCCTTGAGCCACTTGCTCTGTCAGCAAATACTTCCGTTCATATTAACTTCTCTATATTCCCCATATTTACCCATTACAATCTCACATCGTTCAGTTCTACTTCCAATACTCGCAATAAAATCGCCCATTAACACTATACTACCTTGCCGTTGATCCTGACTTCTACATCACCTAGTGTCTCGTCAAACCTGTCTGCCGAGCTGAGTGGCTCAGACGGTTGAGGCGCTGGCCTCCTGACCCCAACTTGGCAGGTTCCATCCTGGCTCAGTCCGGTGGTATTTGAAGGTGCTCAAATACGTCATTCTCGTGTCGGTAGATTTACTGGCACGTAAGAGAACTCCTGCCAGACTATATTCCGGCACCTCGGCGGCTCCGAAAACCGTAAAAGTAGTTAGTGGGACTTAAAGTCAATAACATTATTATTATTATTATTATTATTATTATTATTATTATTATTATTATTATTATTATTATTATTAAAACTTGTCTAATTCATCATCATCATCATCTTCTCCCTCACATGGTGAATACACTGAGATGGCCAGTGTCGTAATTCTTGCAACCGACAAGATTATCCACATCATTTGTTCATTGTCCGGCTCCATGGCTAAATAGTTAGTGCACTGGCCTTTGGACCAAGGGGCCCCGCGTTCAATTCACGGCGGGTCGGGGATTTTAACCTTCATTGGTTGACTACAATGACTCGGACCTGATGTGTGTGCCGTCTTTACAGATCATCCTCACGGACGCTCAAGTCTCCTATACGGCGTCAACTCGAAGGAACTGCACCAAGCCTCCTCGGAGGCCACACGCCATTATGATTAAGATCTGTTCATTTACATGCCTAAGAGAAACTCCGTTTGCGTGCCATGTCTTCATAATGAACAATCCCACTCCACATGATGTCCTTTCCCTTTATTTGAACACCTGTTAAGAAGGTTACGTGCCAGAAGCGACCGTGCCGGATGCGAACAGGCCATTATCGTGCCGCATGCGACCTATCAATCACTTACAATTGATCTGCATGTAGGGCTATCACCAAGTGGTAGATTGCTTATCAGTTGCTAACTTAGTCTTTTCTAAAATAAAGGTCTGACGCCGTGGTTAGCCGGTTTGAGTGCCGTTGGTCGAAAACAGAATTTTTTTTTTGCTAATAGCTTTACGTCGCACCGACACAGATAGGTCTTATGGCGACGATGGGAAAGGAAAGGCCTAGGAGTGGGAAGTAAGCGGTCGTGGCCTTAAGTAAGGTACAGCCCCAGCATTTGCCTGTTGTGAAATGGGAAACCAAGGAAAACCATTTTCAGGGCTGCCAACTGTGGGGTTCGAACCCACTATCTCCCGGATGCGAGCTCACAGTTGCGTGCCCTTAACCGCACGGCCAACTCGCCGGGTAAAAATATATAATAATGTTAAAAATTATCTGTAAGCTGTGCGAATAAGCTTTTTTATTTTTTTATTTTATAAACTTAATTTTGGCGATGAATGATACGGCGTTCATTCAAGCTAGCGGGATTTGTAAACTTACCATTATATTCTACCATAAAGTTGCAAGAAGGATAACATTAAAATCATGCACATTCAAAATGACGATCACCCGTTACTAAACATGGTATCAACACATGGCAACCTACGAGTGATTCTACACCATAAGACCGCCTTACCTGACATTCCAGTCTGATGCTAGACCCTCGTAATGCCTTCAATTGTCCCGGAAGAATGCGGACGAACTCTGGTAGTTCCACAGGCTTGCCCACGAGCACAGGATTCGAGGTTGTGACTGATTCACCCCATCCATAACGATTCCTTGGAGTAACACGGAATTGATACTCGCAACCTGGCTTCAAGTTGAAGGCGTCGAAACTGTTGATAGGTGACACACCCAGCTGTCAAAAGAAATTAGTACATTAATTAGTGGGCACTGAAGCTTACAAAGGACTAATGGATGACACAGCACTGAAGACATATATGTTGTGTCGCATTATAAGGAACAAGGTTCTATCACTGTTTTATAACAGGTGTTGTGTCTGGGTGTCTACTTCTATAGCCATTTAGGAATGATTCTATCAATTGTAACCTGATATATATTGTCTGAAATACTGAATGGCATATTTCTGCGAATTATTGGCACTGTGACTGCTGAATATGATCAATAGAGATTTTAAAATATTTGGTTGACATCTCAGAAAATTTTAATTGTAGCTATTTAAAACTTGGTGTACCATTAGATCCTTCCTAACAGTTTAACTTTAGGGAAACTCATTGGTGTCTAGTTTACAAACATACGATTCATTCACATTCATTCAGGAAGAGACTACCTGGCCGAGGCGGTAAAAGTGTGCTGGGTTCACCAGGAAGGACGTGGGTTCGATTCAGCGTCAGAAAGTCGAAAAATTCCAGCCCTCGTACCACTTTTCAAATTTCGTGGCAGAATCGGGAATCGCACCCGGGCCTCAGGGGGTGGAAACTAATAACACTAACCACTTCACCACAGAGGCGGACATTATTATTATTATTATTATTATTATTATTATTATTATTATTATTATTATTATTATTATTATTATTATTATTATTCGCCTTCAAAATCAGGACTAAACATTGAAAGAAATCGGATATAGTATTGACCTATTCTGTGGATATCTTACTGTGAATGTTGCTTTTTCCTTGGATATAGAGCCTCAGAAAAATTACGATGATTGGAAACTGTAAATGAAGGAATAAATACATTCGAAAGGTCAAAGACACATTTGGATTCCTGTCTTGTGTATGAGCACTGAGAAGTACGCTGCATGAAGTACTCCTTTACTCGAAACATACATAATCATTATAGATCGTTATGCCTTTCAGCGTTCAGTCTGCAAGCCTCTGTGAATTTACTAAATGTCGCCACAATCCTCTATTTGCAACTAGTGCTGTGGCCTCATTTTGTTCTATACCTCCTATCTTTAAATCGTTAGAGACTGAGTCTAACCATCGTCGTCTTGGTTTCCTGCTTCTTCTCTTACCTTCCATAACTGAGTCCATTATTCTCCTAGGTAACTTACCCTCCTCCATTCGCCTCGAAGCAATGATAAGGAAACAGGAGATATTTTGGCGCCAAGTATCACACACGCTCCTTAAGGTTACCCTCACTCTTGTAATGTCCGTTCCGAGTACACAGAGTAAATATATGTAGTGGTAGGAATGCCATTAGCTTTATAGAACTGCTTGCCGTATACGAAGTGCTCAATAAACCTAAAGGGCAGATTAAACAAACGAGTCCCAGTGTGCAGAATGAATTTACTGATCTGCAACTGTTTATAGTAAAGCGGAAGGTAAATTAGTGGATGAAATACGACAGTCTCCCTTATTCTCTATAATAATGGATACCATCCAACCTATATCTAAGATATTAAACAAACCAAACCCCGTCGTGCAACATCCCCGAATGGCCATGGCCTAGCGAGCAACTGCTGCTCAGCCCGAAGGCCTGCTGATTACGATGTGTCGTGTGTCGTGTGGTTGGCAGTTATTCTTGGCTTTCTAGCCCGGGGCCGCTACCTCGCCGTCAGATAGCTCCTCAATTGTAATCACATAGGTTGAGTGGACCTCAAACCACCCCTCAAATGAAGGGAAAAATCCCTGACCTGGCCGAAATCGAACCCAGGGCCTGCTGTTTAGAGGCAGGCTCGCTACGCCTACACCATGGGGTCGGCGTAAGAAATATTAGCTAAGTGAAATTTACTGTTGCTGTGTGATCCAGAAACATGAGAACAGGATACCAAAATCATTGGAAGGGAATACCAGTCTGCATCGTATTCAGCGAATGAAATCGACAGAGAAATGCAAAAGAAAGAGATGTATCTGAAGAAGTGTCATAGGAAGGATACAATGGAGCCAGAAATATGAGTGGTGTTCAAAATAGCGTATGAAATATTGAACCAAGCGTAATTTATGTAGACCAACACTGGGCCACCAGAAGATTTATCTTCTGCTCAACGACGCAGTGGCAGATATTGAAGGAATGGCAGATTGTTTTATATGTACACAACAATCCACTTATGTACTTTTTGGGCACAGTATCAAGCGGTGGAATATTCTTAGCAGCCTTTTACTAAACACATATGATAACTGAACTCTGAAGAAACAGATCCAACCACATACGCTGGAAGGTACGAAGAAGTTTCTTTGCCTTGAAAGTGATATTTCGAGATACTCAAAAAGCTCTTTGTATGTCAATCCTATTAAACTCCAAATAATATAAAACTGAAAGCTGAAGCAGTAAAAAAATGAAATTTTGTAAGTTTGTTTGCTTGATGGTTTTTCATTGCAAAATATTGCAGAATAAAAGTTGTGTCCAAAGCACTTCAGTTCAAAACCATGGATTTATCAAGAGCAACGGGGCTTTTAAATAAGTGAATTTGAAAAGCTCAGGAATTACCAACCTGAATTTATCTGTCTTTCTAGATATCAGTGAAACGTTTCAACTATTAAAATTAAATTTTACACACGCGTTTCTCTTTTATTTCAGAGATTAAGAACACTGAAGCCATTATCCAGTTATACGTAATAAGAGAGAATGATTTCTATGTAAAATGTATTGTTACTGTGTGATCCAGAAAGATGAAAACAGGATACCAAAATCATTGGAAGGAAATCATGTCTTGGTTTTTCATTTAGTGGAGTACCAGTCTGCATCGTATTCAGCGAATGAGATCTTTAGGGAAATAGAAAAGAAAAACATGTCCCTGAAGAAGTGTCATAGGAAGGACAAAATGGAGCTAGCAACATGAGTTCAATTCGATTATATTTATCGTATTTTCATTTGTCGCGTTCAGGATCATCACAACTTACTTTGACGAACACGTACAACTACAATTAAAATGCTTTTCCGTGATTTATATATAATTTTTATAGTTCATTTCGACAAACACTAAATGAAAATACGTTATATGTCGTCAAATTCACTTAATATAATGTTTAAGGCAGGGGTGCCAAATTTCGCCCCCCCCTAGGGATTTCCAGTTTGCACGGTTGGTACCTAGTGTTAAGCCACGCGTGAGAGCTGGTTGTGTGCACCACGTTTAGTTTCCGTGTATAAGGAGGATTAATTTTTCATGCTGAGATGAGTTAGTGAAGCATTTAAATTAAGAACATATTATTCCTGGAGTGAGCACTGATATGTGTATGAAATACTGGACTGATTTTTTTTGCTAGTTGTTTTACGTCGCACCGACACAGATAGGTCTAACGGCGACGATGGGACAGGAAAGGGCTAGGAGTGGGAAGGAAGCGGCCGTGGTCTTAATTAAGGTACAGCCCCAGCATTTGCCTGATGTGAAAATGGGAAACCACGGAAAACCATTTTCAGAGCTGCCGACAGTGGGGTTCGAACCTACTATCTCCCGAATACTGGATACTGGCCGCACTTAAGCGACTGCAGCTATCGAGCTCGGTGGACTGAATTTCAGTTGTGTGGTGTCATTCCTGGCGTGTAATAGATACATTGAGGCGGTTGGCGTGAGTTACTGTGGCGGCAATTATAATAAATTAGGGAATGTTCGTAATTTCGTCCCCCTTCATTTTATTTGTTATTTATGAAGTTTATTATTATTTTCAGCTGGAAAAACGCAATTAGTGAGTTAAGGAGGCTATGAAAAAGGCTATTAAGTCAGTGAGGGACAAAATAATGGGTTACAAACATGTAAGTAAAGCGTTTAATATCCCACGAGCAACGCTGAAAGACTATGTTAAAAAGAATACCAAGAAAATATTTTTCATAAATGGCCTTCATGTAATTGATTATAGGGAAGGTGTTTGGTAAGGTTGGAAAGGAAAAAATATATTAAAATTAATTGTACTTTTCATAAATTTGATGTGTGAAGAAATAACGAAAATATTTTGGTATTTTTGTAGTGTTTATGTCAAATATTGACTACTCTACGTTATAACAGTTTCATTGTAATTAGCCGTAAGAGGAGGATATATTGAGTTATATAGGTATAGGCTATACAAATTTCTAGCTTTGTCCAATATATTCCTGAATTTCTACAAGTCCAAATCAGCTAAGGGGACGAAATATGGGCCCCCTACCTTACTTGACACAGTGCAGATTGTTTAATAGTATAGGGGCATTCCATGGAATGACCAATGTCACATGAGTAATATTTATTATTATTTTTAATATCTAAAACATTAAAATCTCTATGGAGACTTTCTAATGGGGAATTTCCCTGAACAGGATATAATGTTCAAACCTTTGCTTGGAGTAAATATGAAAGTCGTGTCTTCTCGCTTACTAATATATAACTAGTTTTATCACTCTTACCTCAACCCATCGTGCGCCCCCAGAATCGCCCAGCTCCCAGGCTTCGACACGGTAAGCCAGCACCGGGACACCTCCGCGGTTCTCTGACTTGGGCCACGAGAGGGTGAGCCAGTTACGTCCACTGTCGGTGACCACTGGCTCACCCGACACAGCTGTTGGCACATCTGGAATATAAACATAGTTTTAGTGTTGGTCCAAGTGAACTATGTAACAAAATTATATGTAAAACACAGAAAACCATCTTAATATCAATCAATCAATCAATCAATCAATCAATCAATCAATCAATCAATCAATCAATCAATCAATCAATCAATCAATCATCGATCTGAGTTTAAGCCTGTCATCCAGGTGGCAGATTCCCCATCAGTCGTTTACCTGTTTTTTTTTTTTCCTTAAATGATTAGAAAGAACTGGGAAATGTATGGAACATTTCTTTCTTAATCTGTTTACCCTTCAGGGTTGGTTTTTCCCTCGGACTCCGCGAAGGATCCCACCTCTACCGCCCGGAGAGTCAGACATCGGGCCGGAGGATACAACTGGGGAGGAGGACCAGTACTTCGCCCAGGCGGGTCTCACCCGCTATGCTGAACAGGGGCCTTGTTTGGGGATGCGAAGATAGGAAGGAATAGACAAGGAAGAGGGAAGGAAGCGGCCGTGGCCTTATGTAAGGTACCATCCCGGCATTTGCCTGGAGGAGAAGTGAGAAACCACGGAAAACCACTTCTAGGATTGTTGAGGTGGGAATCGAACCCACCTCTACTCAGGCGGATTGGATCCCATTCCAGCCCTCGTACCACTTTTCAAATTTCGTGGCAGAGCCGGAAATCGAACACGGGCTTCCGGGAGTGGCAGCTAATCACGCTAACCACTACACCACAGAGTCGGACATTGAACATTTCCCTTGATAATTTATTCCAAACCCTAATTCATATTCCTATAAACACTCGATGAACGCAGAAAATCTGGCTCAGATAGCCTACGTGTGGTTTCAAAGGAACCATCCCGGTGGTTTCAAACCACACTGGGTTCCATTCAACTTACTCTCTACTACTGATCAATTCCCCTTTTCTAATACGCCTGTAAACATCTTGTCTCGTATGCCAATCAAAGACATTCCTCACTCGGAGTGATCATACACCCGGGAGCTCGTAAAAGAGCCGGTTTCATTAGTAGTAAGTGTTCGCCAAAGCAAGTTGTGATGATACTAATGTAGATACGCTAAATATCGTCGAATTCAATTAATATAGTGTGCACTACAGACAGTGTAACTGGTTTATTAGTACAGGGGCTATACACGGAATTACTACTATCATATGCGTAATGTTCATTCGTTATTCTAACTGTTAATATCGAAAACATTAAAGTGTGGTATTGGAAGAGGCTTCTTCTTCTTCTTGTTGTTGTCAATGACTGCGTAGATTTTTATTGCATCCAGATCTTGTATCTGAGATATTGAAACACCCCTTCCCTGTGATCTGTATTTCCCTCCTCTACATTCTCCCTACAAGATGGACAGAAGGCAAAGGAGGAAGAGGACGAGGACAAGGAGGTTGGTTTCCGAATCCAGTGCACAAGTGTGTTCCGCATTCGATGTATGAGTGTAAGAATTTGTAGTTTCCTACAGCCGACCCTTTCAAAGACTACGTTGTAGGATCTAAGTTTTAGTGTTTAAGATTTAGCGCAATAGTTACTTCTGCTCCAGACAGTGCTAACAAAGAGCGAATTCTAATTGCAGCTCTTTATCGTTAATACACCTTTTGAGATATATTTTACTTTAATTGATTTTTGTCTCTGCCTTATCCTTGGCTTTGACAATATTAAAGTGGCTGAGGTATGAGCGATGCTAGTAATGCCACTCCTTGTGCAGCCAGTCCCTGCTGTGAATGGTGTGAAACGTTGCTCATAGAGTCGGCTGGTGCATGCATTTCAGTGGGCTTGGCAGACTGATACGTAATAGCAACCTCTGGCTCGGTGAGGAAAGCAACGGGAAACTCCCTCACTCCTCATTTCCCTAGTACGCTTCTTCAGTGATGCCTAGGCCATCTATGATAGCAAATGGCAGAGCTGTTGAGGATCCAACCAGCATTAGGGCTGAAGACTGAACATACATAAAATTAATTACAGTTGTCTTTTACCAATATTAAACTTAACTGCTTGCTTGTTGTAAGATGTCAACATTTATTTTGTTTACAAATTTAGAAAATTCCTTTAGGTGTTTGTCCATGAGTTCGTTTTTCTCCACCACCAGTGGCCCACTGAGTCTATAACACTTCTACAAAGTTCGTCTCTCTCGGAGTAGAGTAACTTACACGCCCAAACTGTCAACTGTCTAATGATTTGTTTCACCACAGACACTTGTAGGATCTTCTGTTATTTTGAACGTAAAGAATTATTCACCAAATTTCCCGTGGCTTGTTGTAGTAGCTGTCACGTTATGACTTAAATTTGCATGCATGTACATACTCCTCATTTCCCTAGTATGCCTCTTCAGTGACGCCTAGGCTATCTATGACAGCTGTTGGCGGAACTGTGGAGGATCAAACCAGCCTTCGGGCTGAATACCAAACATACACATGTATGTGTGTGTGTGTGTGTGTGTGTGTGTGTGTGTGTGTGTGTGTGTGTGTGGTCGGTATCCCTCTTTGTACTAGTGGTGAGATATTTGGGTGCGCTCACGTCATCGCCTAGTGTTGATGTGAGCGGGAGTTCTCTCACAAATTCCGAAGAGGAAGAGATCACACTTCCATCAAGAAGGCCACCAATGTTACTCAACTGTTATAAGTCTGATAATTTGTGAATTTCTTGTAAGAATCGATTAGTAATTTTGAAAATTTGCACTCGTCTCTTGCAGCAAAAATGTTTCCTCATGCCTCATCAACTATTTGTACCATCGTTGTGTCCTCTCCGTAGATGTACATCTTCGTTACGTTAGTGCTGTAAGACGCAATGCTACGAGACAACCGTCGCTTTTATATTCGATGAGAATATTCTAGATTGGTATTCTTCTTGAATAATAAGACAATGGTTCTCTAAACGCCTATCAATAGCACATAATTCCGTAGATATACGTAAGTATTATAAGTTTAAGGGCAGGAACGAGATTCGAATCTCGGGCCTATTCTTCAGATATCCACCACCATAACTACTCGTACAAGCTTGATAGCTGCAGTCGCTTAAGTCCGGCTAGTATCCAGTATTCGGAAGATAGTGGGTTCGAACTCCACTGTCGGCAGCCCTGGGAATGGTTTTCCGTGGTTTCCCATTTTGGCACCAGGAAAATCCTGGGGTTGTACCGTAATTAAGGCCACGGACGCTTCCTTCCCACTCCAAGCCCTTTCCTATCCCATCGTCGCCATAAGACCTATCTGTGTCGGTGCGACGTAAAGCAGCTTGCCAAAAAAAACCTACTCGTACACAATGCACAGTTATGGATACTATGCTCAAAATCGCTACCTAACAGATACTTTCCAGATTTCTAATTCACAAGGGGCGAGACGCATTATTATTATTATTATTATTATTATTATTATTATTATTATTATTATTATTATTATTATTATTATTATTATTATTATTATTATTATTATTATTATTATTATTATTATTATTATTATTATTATTGTTACGGAGATTTCCGTGGTAGTTAGAGGTGAAAGAAGGTGCGGGGTGGTGAACAGGTCTCAAGCTACGAAAGTAAAATTAATTTAAAAATTTAATTAGGTTATATTTTCTTTTCAAAATAAAGAAATAACAAGTACGGCAGGTACGGAGTAGCAAGTCAACAAAATGTAGTTACAATATTTACTGGATTTGGGCTTCGCGCCCCGACTTCACACTTCTAGGGCAATTAGCCCAACTTTACTCCAAAATAAGTTTTACCAGAGGGGCCGAAAACCCCCATTCATGTTCAAGAGCACTTGCCCCAAATTACACAGAAAGGCCTCCTCGAGGCATACAACACTTAATTTTCAAGAAAGAGCCACACGCTCTCAAACTTTAAGCCTCTCAAAGGCCACACCAAACTCCACATTCAAGTTGTCCTCTCAGGACATAGACACAGGGGTAACATACCCAACCTACTGAGGTCTATTAAATGAAAAGGGGTAATTACATGACCTCTAAAATAACAATTAGAGAGGAGGCGATCTGCTCTCCTAATGCATTTGTTTTTTTAAAAAACCTAATCTGGCTCTAGGCCGCTAATACAAGGGCTAATCCCATACTACAGAGGTGACTTAAGAAGGAAACAATTTACATTACGTTAAAGAAGAATAGGTAGAGAAAACAAAATAAGTTCACCTCAAAGCAATATGAGTGGGAGCTCGAGAGGGTTAAGCACTCTCTATCCCAATATGTAGTTTAAAAGAGAGAATAGATACAAGTTTCTTTACATTTTAAGGAAGGTTACATAATGGAACAACTTCGGACCCGCCCCGAGAGTTAAACTGCTGAGCTAGCAAAGAAGGAAGTTATTAATCGGCCATTACCTTGTTGTTGACCGCTGCCGACGAAAGAGGCGCTTCCCGCCCCCTGCTATGTACTTTACACACTGAAAGATGGAACCGAAGTGGCCCGGAGACCCTAAAATCAGCAGTTTATATACTCTCGCGGAAAGTTCGAGGCGTTTGGGGAATGAGAACACCCTCCCACAAAAACTTTATTGGCTAACCAAGAAAACCCCTACACAATATGAAGAAGAAACACCTAATTGGTGGAAAATTAATACAAGAAATTCGGGATTGGCTAGATACAAAACAAGGGGAAAGAGAGGGATAATATTGCCAACTTAAATAATGACTGAAAGAAATTTAGCAAGGAACAAACTTTTGAATTCAAAATTTCTCCAAAAAACAGTTCTTTCACTCCGCACTAGGGTGCACTATTGTTGATCTTCAGTAGTGTCCTCTAGAAGAGAAAGTTCACACTTCTTACTACAAGCAAAACAAAAATACGTCGAAAATGACACAGTTCAAAAACTCCAAAATTTCCAGGTAGTGACATCTGAGAAAGTAGAAAATTAATACCGTAGATAAAGTTCAGACTTCCTCCAGCAGAGGAGTTTCAATTGGCGCACATTTTAAATTAGCGGCGTGGAGGTGTACCGCCCGGTACAATTATTATTATTATTATTATTATTATTATTATTATTATTATTATTATTATTATTATTATTATTATTATTATTATTATTATTCCCATCATTAACATTATAGCGCTATACGAATTAACAATAATAAACATATGTCTGTTTGATCTATGTACAGGTCAAAGCTATATGTTAGTACACCAAATTCGCAAGCCAAGTGCGCAGTGATAGTGTTAGTAATATAAGAAAGAAGTTTTATATGAAAAAACTGAAACGGAAGCAGTTAGTCCTATCTTATTTCATTTTATAACAGCGTTTGGGTTGTTTATTCCAACAAAGTGGACAGTAATTCGAGGACTCTCTGTAGAGTACGACCGCAAGTGATATGGAAAAGGTCAGAAAAGAAAGAAAAATGGATAGGTTACATACATATTGGTTATAGACTATTATATCTATTACTTCAATATGACCATATTTGCATAGCGTGGTGATTCAGCATATGTTCTTCAAGAGTAGTTACACGTCTAATCGTCCTGAATGGTTTACTGTACTGAAAGAGCTCGTTTCTAATCTAATTTAGATACAACGAACATTTCTGATCAGTGCGGTGAGACGTTCTTTATTCGCTGCTCATGGTGCAATTTAACAGTTTGCGTTAATCGTTCTGTGAACTCTGACGATGACTGTTTTATGCAATGTAACTCATATCTCCTGCAGATCATCTTCAGATTGAGAGGCAGATGGTTTAAGCACTGCCCAAAGGTAAACATTCCATAAGTGAAGCACGCCACCAAACAATGCTGTATAGCACATTTTTGGTCAAGTTGAATTTATGGCCCAACATTGATATATATGGGTAGAGCATTCTGCGCGCCCTGGCTCACGAAGCATGGTAAGATGTTATTTACAAGCACCTCCCTGTGATCCTCCAAGTACGGCGCCAGGTGGAACAACGCTATACGGCAAAGTGGAGTCTACAACATGGCGATCGCGGGAGATGTTGTGTTGAGTCCTACTACTGTAAACCTACTGAACAGATCAAGAAAACGTAAAGTGAATGTGAGTGAGTGGAAGGATATCATGCGTAAAACATAGAGGGATCAGGGGAAGACATAGTAAGTCGATGTGGGACGAATATCCCTTTTAAACAGCCTCCAAACTAAGTAAGCGGAGCAACGCTGTATGGTTTCTCAAGAGATGGTTCCTATGCAGTGATAGGGGGAAGCATATCTAAATAAAATATTCACAGTAACTCAACTCCATCATCATCATCATCATCATCATCCGTTTACCCTCCAGGTTCGGTTTTTCCCTCGGACTTAGCGAGGGATCCCACCTCTACCGCCTCAAGGGCAGTGTCCTGGAGCTTCAGACTATTGGTCGGGGGATACAACTGGGGAGTATGACCAGTACCTCGCCCAGGCGGCCTCACCTGCTATGCTGAACAGGGGCCTTGTGGAGGGATGGGAAGATTGGAAGGGATAGGCAAGGAAGAGGGAAGGAAGCGGCCGTGGCCTTAAGTTAGGTACCATCCCGGCATTCGCCTGGAGGAGAAGTGGGAAACCACGGAAAACCACTTCCAGGATGGCTGAGGTGGGAATCGAACCCACCTCTACTCAGTTGACCTCCCGAGGCTGAGTGGACCCCGTTCCAGCCCTCGTACCACTTTTCAAATTTCGTGTCAGAGCCGGGAATCGAACCCGGGCCTCCGGGGGTGGCAGCTAATTACGCTAACCACTACACCACAGAGGCGGACAACTCAAGTCCAACAGAGTGATTTTAAGGATTTCAGTGAGGTTAAAGCGTCCGTAAACCAACTGTGGTCTAAAAATCAGGAAGGTTATGTGGTTAAAACTGTGCAGTGATATTCCAACTGCATTGAGTCCATGGGTAAGATAACGCTATATTAAACAAGAACAAGGCGACATCAGCAGGTACTCTGCCACAGAATCTTCCTGTTTTATCTAAAAGTCAACTTTCCATGAACAAAGAAGGGGGAAAAGCATTTATTAGACACGTGCAAGTATCGGTGCCCAGAATACAGGAATTTTTACAAAAAGCTCCTCTCTGAAGACTAGATTGATATTTTGACTTCGAGTAGTATACAGCACTTTCAAAAGTTGCATTCTTCTATTTGTATTTGGTTTTCTTGTCAATTTTTAATGACAGTTTAATTGTTTAATAGTCCACATCTATATGATGTACGGATCCATGGCTAAATTATTAGCGTGCTGGTCTTTGGTCACAGAGGTCCCGGGTTCGATTCTCCGCAGGGTCGGGAATTTTGACCATCATTGGTTAATTCCGCTGGCATGGGGGCTGGTTGTATGTGTCGTCTTCATCATAGTTTCATCCTCATCACGAAGTGCAGGTTGCCCACGGGAGTCAAATCAAAAGACCCTTACCTGGCGAGCCGAACATGTCCTCGGACACTCCCGGCATTCGCCATTTCCATTTCATCTATTGGATTATTTTTCATTTTAGTCAGACTCTCTGTTTAAAGTATGATACAGTATGTTCAATTATTTTCAAATTGATATCAATAATTATACCACATACATTTAATATTAAGTGATAAATATAGTGTGATGTGTGTTATGTTGATGTGATAATTGTATATTCTGTGTAATGAAGTACATTAGAAGACGATTTCTGATATTATGTTCACGTATGTTGTGCTTCCTATGAAACAACAATGTACGGGCAGTCGTATATGGCATTGTTCCGCTATATTGAGATTTCAAACAGGTGTTGCACTGTCATTGTAGCTGCATTGTGGCATATGATGGTTTCACATGATTTATTATTCAACAATTATTACGCTTAAATGTTTTAAAGTCGAAAATTAATACATGTGTATGTGCGATGAAGAAACGTTTTCCTTCGTTCCTGTACATTTTGATAAAAGTGCCATAGAGCGTTGTTCGGTGGCCTGCTTCTATTCTCCTGTGAAAACGTTTTCAATTTACGGGTAATATTATGCATGAGAACTAGATGTTGTGTGGTGGTTTCAGTATCACCTTCGTTGGCTCTTTGGTGGCACCAGCAAAACGCTGATGAAGTTCAATTCGTCTACGTATTAGGTGATACCAGTACGTAAATCGCTTTTCTGATGAAGTTCATTTCGTCTACTAATTTGGTGATTCCAACGAATAAATCGCTTTGCTGATGGAGTTTAATTCGTCTACGTCAGGCATCGTCAATCGAGAGCGAAATGCCTTCGGAGCCAGTTTGCTCCCCGCTCTCCAGGAACGAGAGCAGCTTAGCGAGCAACTAGGGGAAGAAGTAGGGGAAGTGCATGACGTAGTATGTACTGAAGGCCAGTGGCGCAAGTACAGTACGGCCACGTTATGCAACCTGCCTGACTGCTACTCTCTTGTCACGTGACAAACACCCGTCCCGAGCGGAGCAAGTAACACCAGCTCCCTAGAGCAACTACGTGATGAGGCCTGGTCTATGTATCTGGATCAACCAAGGAATTTAAAAAAGTCTGACATTAAATTATGACAAGCATTAGCCGTACTCTGAACCTTGAAGTCTTAGTGGGTGCTCCATGTGCTTCCACTGTTTTCAAGTAGTTTATTTGTCTTATGTTATGAGCATCTGTTTCTCGTCCAGATGTATATTTCGGTACGTCCTCACTTTGTACTATGTTTGAACTTATCCATGGCCAAATTCCTGAGCACCTTCGCAAGAAAGATGTTAGTTGATCCATATCTCACGATGTTCACCCGACTATACCTGGCACAAGGACGCCTCGTAGAACTACATGCCAGAATATACTGTAGGATGTCTGGAATCAAGTAATTAGTCTTTCTTTCATTTTAAGAACACCTTAAACAGTTTCCGGCATCCCAAAATTCTCATGGTAACCTTAACAGTCGAGGAACATACAAAATAATACATATCTTCTTCTTCCCCTCTTTCTATGTCTCTACAGCCATTGACTTCCTCTAAAACATCGCTCCATTCGTCCCTGTTCATAACGGTCCTTTTAAACCCTCAAGTCTGCCTCAACATCATCTAAGCAACGTACTTTATGCTTCCCATCTTCTACTTCCATAACGTAAAGACGATGTATTTACTTACCGGGCGAGTTGGCCATGGCGGTTAGGGACGTGCGGCTGTGAGCTTGCATCCGGGAGATAGTGGGTTCGAACCCCACTGTCGGCAACTCTGAAGATGGTTTTCCGTGGTATCCCACTTTCACACCAGGCAAGTGCTGGGGTTGTACCGTAATTAAGTTCACGGCCGCTTCCTTCCAACTCCTAGCCCTTTCCCATCCCTTCGTCGCCATAAGACCTATCTGTGTCGGTGCGACGTAAAGCCAATTGTAAGAAATAAAGTATTTCTTTCAGAAAATGATTGATCGCACGAGTGGCTGCACAGTTTCGTTCACGTAGCTGTCAACTTTCATGCGGGAAATTCTGTAGTGGGTTCGAGCCCCACTGTTGACAGCCCTGAAGATGGTTTTCCGTGGTTCCCCATTTACACACCAGGCAAATGCTGGGGCTGTAGCATACTTAAGGAAATGAGTGCTTTCTTCTCACTCCTAGCTTTTTCCTCTTCCATCGTCGCTATTTATTTTAACACAGAAAAATAAGTATCCAAATCGACACCTTGCCACACGATTTCGAACGTTTGAAGAGGTTTCCGTCTGCCTGTCTACATTTTATTTATTCCGCATTCCTAGGAACCTGGCAAGATGCCGTTCATCAGCGTCTGACCTTATTCTTTCCTTAGATCTAAGAAGAAAACAAATTTCTTATATTTCCCCCACAGCTTCCTATACCGTGCAATGAAAATTAAAAGATTTAATTATTTGTGAGAATTTCAATTTATTTTCTTATGTACATTCTTTAATGAACATTTTCTACTACGGAATTAAGTGAATACTTTTTTCATATTGGTTCCTTGAGGCTCAGGACTGTGTTCTCTGAAATGGATTTTCTTCAGTTAGCATTCTAAAAAAAACTTTTGAAATTATCTAGGTGCTTACATTGAGGTTGCCCACAACAGCTAAAATGCTGTCAGTGCCTGTCCGTGCGTGACGTCATGCAGAGAACTGCTCCATGCAAGTCGTCCGCTTCTGATCACAGGAGAACTTCCCAATGGAGTTCAGGGATTGTGGTATGTTTTAACCAAACAATTATTAGCTCGTTTGTCTTCTATACCTGTCCAAACTGAATTTTGAAATAATGGATAACGAACACAATAACGTACAATACAACGTATAATACATTACAGCTAATCAAGACACAAGTCCTTGTTAATATGATTTTAGTGGACACACTGCGCTTTTTAAACCCAATAATTTATTATATGTATTAAACATTAAAAATAAACAAGTGAACGAACATACAGAGCTGTTATGTAGAAGCGAATTTTAACAAAACTAGTAAGTTTATTCATCTTGACTTTATTCTTGGAATGAAATACAATTTAACCGACCGACTAAACTAGGATTAACTCAAGAATTTTTGTTCCCAGATCCGTCCTTGAGGAGGGTTCCACTTTGCTTTTGCTTCCATTTTTATCTCACGCTTGTTTAAAGAAAGAGCATATATATGTCCTCATTTTCACAAATGTGGGTGGGTACCAGATCACTACTTAAATTAGGATCACTTGCACTTATTGAAGAAACCAGGTTCTGTATTTCTGTATTTCTCCCAACCCTCTTCGGACTATAAGTCCGTGATAAAAACAGAAACATTTCTCCAAACCTCGTACAGATTGTGACCACAGGCATCGGATATGAAAGACCACCTATGACTGACTTCGAATCCATCCAGGACCCCGAAAAATACGTTGCCTACTCTGATCTTTTCGTCCTATGTCTGTTTGGAGACCTCAGTGTGGATAAATGCTTCAATAATTTTTAGCCATCCAACCTGCAATGTAATTCAAACCTATGACTTCTATTTCGTTTCAATTTCACCGGAAAATATTGGAACAGTATCGTATGTGACTTCTTCAAAACGGCTTTCAATAGAAGAATCTTCTAACTCACGACACATTATTCCGCACATTCGTAGCATTTGTAATGAGATATATTCGTGACTGGTTTCTGTTCGCATGTCAGTGTGTTTCTCTGTTTTACCGGCGTTATTTCCAAGAATAATAGACGATAAAGAGCGTTCAGCGAGGTAGGCTGGTCGTGTAACCCTCCCCGAGAACGGATCTGGGAACACAAATTCTCGAGTGAATCCTGGTTTAGTCGGTGGGTTAAAATGTATTTCATTTCTAGATTATGAACTTCTGAGATGAGATATTTGAAGGAAGAGATAGCCAAGCAGCTCGTCTCCTTACTGCCAGGTCTTCCCAGCCCAAAGTTTGCAACGTTTTCGTAACACTGCTCTTTAGTCAGAAATCACTCACAACAAATCGTGCTACTTTGCCTTGGATCTTTTCCAGTTCTCAAATAAAGTAATCCTACTGAGGGTCCCATACAATGTGCCATACTCTAATTGGAGTCTTACCAGTAACTTATATGCACTCTCCTTTACATCCTTTATCCTTGGATACCATCATAACCATATGAAGAGATTTACATCTTCTTATTGTGATTAATCCCATGAAGATCTTCCTTTATTAACACCCAGGCACTTACAGGGATCTCCGTGATGTACTTTCAGTTCATCAAAACATTAATTAAAATGAGAAGACTTTTCCTCTAATGAAACTTTTAACCAGACTTTTCACCCCGTTTAACATTGTAGTTGTCATGGTACTGTACGTCACACGTTTTCTAGCCAAGAGATGACAGACATATATTCCATGTATGGACGTGCCATCGATATTTAGGTTCAAGGATAGACGAAGTATTCACTAGTGTTTATTTTATTTTATTAATATAGAGTGGCTAGCATATAAATGGGGCCAAAACAGGAAGTCGAAGTTAACTGTTAATATCAGCTTAGTAAAAAATGACAATAAAAGTTATGTGAAATATGATTTCCGGTCTCTTATATTTCACGCATTTTTTACCATAAAAGTAATAACAGAGGAGATATTCGCGATTATTTCATGTCTTCACAAACGTTCAAATATCGCCGGAAATATTAGTTCTATTAGTTCTACAAAACATGCAGAATCTCTAATTTCCAATTCTCTATATCTGACACAATTTTAACGTGTGAGCTACAATAATGGAGATGTACACGAGTTTGTGTTTTTGTTACGAAGTCCATCTATGGAGAACAAAATTGATGCGGAAAAATTGATCGGTCGTCATGGTAACGAATTAACTGGCGAGAGTGGTGGTTGTTTTCGTGTTCCCTTTTATGAGCTGCAGAATCGCGTGCCCATTAGCCCCCTATTCACCAGGAAGATATTCAAGAAGACATGATTTTCGAAACGTGAAGAAATGGTCACTCGAAGAATTAGGGTAAAAATGAATCGTAAAAGGACTTTGAAAGCCTTAATATCGCCAAGCCTGCTAAAGAAAGCAACATCTGTGATGGCTTAATATAATGTCCTACGCTTCTGAAATTTACCAACAGTATCACACTGAATGACTATTATTGTTAGCTGAAGTGCGCATTTTCCTCTCCACTGCCACTCATCTCCATTAGGTGGCAGTACTGCTGCAATTATGGAAAATAACCCTTGAACGGCGGGTACACAGCAGTTAGTGTACAATAATAGTAGAGTGAAAGGCATTGAATTCGATAAGAATGCTAGGGGATCATGGGCGGTGTTTCTTATGGGGTAAACACTGAAAGGCACAATAGGATATTCAATGGGAATATGCCAATTCATGTATACTTGTATACCTGCGATACATACTCTACATTAATGAATACATGTACAAGTGTGGTACATCACATTATGGCTGGCTGTTAAGTAG
The DNA here is from genome assembly GCF_040414725.1 of Anabrus simplex. Lineage (NCBI taxonomy): Eukaryota > Metazoa > Arthropoda > Insecta > Orthoptera > Tettigoniidae > Anabrus > Anabrus simplex. Next base: position 172,927,800 of record NC_090266.1, on the reverse strand, counting down.
TCCATTAGGGCTTCACCCACATCCTACAAAGGAAGCCGGATTCAATACACTATAGATCATTCCGTATTAAGAAAACAGTATTGCTCGTATGGTCCTACAATGAACCCCTCTTAGACACCCATAATTCCTCGTGATTAAGGAATATTATAATGTACTTTATATTGTATAATGAAAGAAAGAAAATAGAATGAAGAATGTTTTGCCCGTACGTTATTAAAACAATCACTGAAGATGTTCTATATCATAAATACAGTAGCCTACATTGGCAGGGAGGAAACACAATGACGTAAACAGCCATTGCTCTGTTGCCTTTCTTCATTTTCCTTCTGTGTCGCTCTGGTGCATGTAACGGGCGTAATCCGTTACTCTGTGACTACTGGCAGCTTATTACTGTTGCAGAAAATTCGTCTTTTTATGTGATGCGTATATTTTGATATCAGTGCTTACTTAATAAGAATGAATACGATATTGAGAGATAAATATAACATGAAAATTAATACAAAAAAGACCGAAATTATGGTATGCAACCGCCAGCATATTGCAGTCGACATCAGAATTAGTGATATACCACTAAGGCAAGTAAATGCCTTTACCTACTTAGGAAGTAAAATCACTCCAGATGACAAAAGTTCAGTCGACATAAAGAGCAGAATTTCCCAAGCAAAAATTGCTTTTTACAAGAAAAGGATACTACTTACATCAAGGAATTTAAATGTGGAGACCAAGAAGAGTTTTATTAAGTGCTATTCTGGAGTGTGGCCTTGTATGGTTCAGAAATGTGGACTATTAGTGCACGTGATAAGAAACGTTTGTAAGCATTTGAGATGTGGTGCTGGAAGAGGATGGAAAAGATCTCATGGACAGAAAAACTCACCAATGAAGAAGTTCTTCGACGAATAAGTGAAAAAAGATCCTTTTTAGCAACAATAAGAAAAAGAAGAGACCAGTTAATTGGCCATCTCTATAGGCACAATGGATTCATAGTTAATGTCATAGAAGGAAAGATTCGAGGTAAAAGAGGAAGAGGAAGACCTAGACTGCAATATTCAAGACAGATCAGAGATGACGTAGGAACAGGCTCATATGTGGAAATGAAGAGATTAGCGGATTACGGAGAAGAGTGGAGAAGACGAATTGCTGCCAACCAATCTTAGGATTGAGAATTAAGAAGACTTGTCTTGTGTTGAGCGAGTGTTATGTGATTAATTAGCCTACGTGTGCGATTTATTTCTTTAACGTTAATATTGTGATTTATTCACTCTCTGGATGAGGCTGAGGAAGAAACAAAAGTAAACTGCTTAATTTTCAGATTATATTCTTGCCTCTTTTATCTTGAACTTAAAAATTGTTTCACAAATGTACGTGTCACCGCTGTCCCATGATGCTGTTGAGCAGAGTCGTTCGATATGGCAACCCTGTTGTTATAAGACCAATACTGTTTTCTTAACACGGAATTTCCTTCTGACCTCGTTCATAGCAGCCCATACTGTAGCTATTATTTTCATACGCACACAACAGTCACGCTTCGCGTAATTACGGACAGATTGTCGCTATATTTTCGCACATATGATTCACATACCACCGTGCCAAAAGTAGCGGCTACTAAATCAGAACGTTAAAATTAGCAAAACAGAAAACAAGTTAGCAGGAAAAATGTTTTAGGACACGTAACACTTTACGGTCAGAAGCCACTGGACACTCTCCTTCACAAGGAATTCAAACCACACAGACTATTCAATTCGAAAGAGCGTGCATTGTCAGAGATTCAAGCACCGACCACTTCCTTAAGAAACAAGCAACAATTGCACCCATACTTAATATAAAGAAGGAATAGGTATGAAATATTTCATAAGAAGTCCTTGACAAAGGTTACATTAGAAGACTGTGATAATATACTCTTAAAAGAAATTCGGCGACAAAAAATAATAAGGAACTCGAAAGTTGAAGCCGCCTCTGTGGTGTAGTGGTTAGTGTGATTAGCTGCCACCCCCAGAGGCCCGGGTTCGATTCCCGGCTCTGCCACGAAATTTGAAAAGTGGTACGAGGGCTGGAACGGGGTCCACTCAGCCTCGGGAGGTCAACTGAGTAGAGGTGTGTTCGATTCCCACCTCAGCCATCCTGGAAGGGGTTTTCCACTTCTCCTCCAGGCAAATGCTGGGATGGTACCTAACTTAAGGCCACGGCCACTTCATTCCCTCTTCCTTGTCTATCCTTTCCAATCTTCCCATGACCTCGCAAGGCCCCTGTTCAGCATAGCAGGTGAGGCCGCCTAGGCGAGGTGCTGGTCATCTTCCCCAGTTGTATCCCCTGACCCAGAGTCTGAAGCTCCAGGACACTGCCCTTGAGGCGGTAGAGGTGGGATCCCTCGCTGAGTCAGAGGGAAAATCGACCCTGGAGGGTAAAGAGATAAATAAGTAGAAGAAGAAGAAAGTTGAAATGATAATAATTAGTAGAGGAGAAAGGTCCTCCAAGGGTCAACGAAGCTATACAGATATAGCTTTTCTGCTACGAAAGTTAAATAGTCTACAAGTCTACCGACTAATAGTCAATATCTACATTTTATTTTACGATTGGATTACGTCGCATCGACACAGTTAGGTCTTATGGCGACGATGGGATAGGAACGGGCTACGAATAGGAAGGAAGTGGCCGTGTCCGTAATTTATGTATAGCCCCAGCATATGCTTGGTATAAAAATGGGAAATCACGGAAAACCATCTTCAGGGTTGCCGACATTGGGGTTCGAACCCACTATCTCCAGAATGCAAACTCATAGCTGAGCGCCCCTAACCGCACCACTGACTCGCTCGGTGTACAATTTTATACATGAAGTCAACGTTTACATGTCTGGAATACTGAGCACGGTGCAAGATCTTAAAACATATTAAATATTTGGGGATTATTCTGTTGCACAGACCTATATTTGAAAGAATTCCTTAGTTTTACAGTGCCAGTTTTTCTTCCCGTTTTGTTCAGAACTTGCTGAAACTTGTATATGAAGCGGCTGTTGAACTGTTTAGATTGTATTAGCAGTCGAGTATTACGTGTTGGAAAAACACGGGATTTTCACGGTTTCTTCGTCTGTGTGCTTTTAAGAAACTGTTAGCCATATTATTATATAGACAATCTATAATTCAAGAGCATTATTTTGCTTCCTATGGTTTATAGGTTATATCTAATAGCATTTCGTTTCCACAGATGATTTCCTGTGGCTGCAGTGAAGTACTTAATCCCATTTGGGGCTCATGATAAATTATAGTTAGGCCTACTCAAAGTGTGTACTTTGTGCTAATTTTTCGGGATAACACTATAGAAGCTTTAAAAAATATGAAAGAGTTGAACATACAGGAAGAAACTTTGGCAGTTATTGGGTAACATAAACACGTGTTCTCGTTCCGAGGTAATGAAATGAAATGGCGTATGGCTTTTAGTGCCGGGAGTGTCCGAGGACAAATTCGGCTCGCCAGGTGCAGGTCTTTTGATTTGACTCCCGTTGGCGACCTAAGCGTCGTGATGAGGATGAAATGGTGATGAAGATGACACATACACCCAGCCCCAGCGTCAGCGGAATTAACCAATGATGGTTAAAATTCCCGACCCTGCCGGGAATCGAACCCAGGACCCCTGGGACCAAAGGCCAGCACGCTAACCATTTAGCCATGGACGTTCCGAGATGTTGCAGCTCATTTCAGGCACACCTACAGTATACCATTTTAACCATATGCCAGTCCTCTTAAAATTCTTAAGTCTCTGGCAGCATATGTAATCGAACTCAGGCCTCCGAGGGTGGTAGCTAATAGCACTAACCGTTATGGAGGAGGTCAGTTAATAGGTTAAAGAGCATTATATTCTGCGAGTGAATGTCCGGCAACCAGGTTTGATCTCTGATCAATGAAAGTAGGAATTTTGTGTCTGCAGAAGATATGGAGAAATTGCTGAATGGTATGGACAGGATCTTTGTGAAGGAGAAGAAGATGAAAATAAATTAACCCAAAACAAAGGTAATGGAGTGCAGTCGAATGTAGTCAGGTGATGCAGGAAATATTAGATTAGGAAATGAAGTCTTAAAGGAAGTAGATGAATATTGTTACTTGGACAGTAGAATAACTAATGGTGACAGAAGTAAGGAGGACATAAACTGCAGACTAGCACAAGCAAAGAAGGCCTTTCTTAATCAAATACATTTGGTCACTTCGAACATTGATATAGGAAATAGAAAAAATGTTTTCCTAGACTTTCGTCTGGAGCGTGACGTTGTATTGAAGTGAAAAATGGATAAAGTAAGGTAAGGGTGTATTCTGCCCCTAGGGAGGTCCGACTTCCGCAGAGGCGTGCCTGAGCCGGAGTTTACATACGGTAGGGTGGCCAGTTCCATTCCGTTCCTCCATTCCCTTACCCCCCACCAACAGCGCGTGGTAACCCATCCAAATCTTGACCACGGTCAATGTTGCTTAACTTCGGCGATCTCACGGGATCCGGTGTTTCAACATGGCTATGACCGTTGGCTGTAAAATGGATAACGAGCTCAGAAATAAAGATAATATAAGCTTTTGAAATGTGGTGTTACAGAAGAGTGCTGAAGGTGAGATAGATAGATCGATTCACGAATGAGGATATACTGAATAGAACTGGTGAGAGGAGAACGAAATGTGACGAGAAGAAGAGATAGAATGCTAGGACACATCTTAAGTCACCCACGAATTATTGCATTCGTTTTTGAAGGAAGTGTAGGCGGTAAAACGGCAGGGGTGGACCAAGATATGAATATGACAAACAGATTAAAGTGGATATAGAATGTAGTGTTTTTTGTTGGGTATTCAGCCCGAAGGCTGGTTTCATTCTCTACAGCTCCACCAACAGCTGTCATAAATAGCCTAGGCGTCACTGAAGAGGAAAACTAGGGTAATGGGGAGTGAAGTAGTTTCCCGTTGCTTTCCTCGCTGAGCCAGAAGTTGCTATTACATATCAGTCTCCCAAGCCCACTGAATTGCTTGCACCAATTGACCCTATGAGTGATATTTTCACACCATTCATAACAGGGACTGGCTGTATAAGGAATGATATTACTAGCATCGCTCATACCTCAGTCACTTTCATATTGTCAAAGCCAAGGACGAGATTGAGACAGGTCAAGGAAAGTAACAAATTTATTCTAGCCCATACCAGAAGGCATAGTGCACTGTAAACACTATATCCCACCAGCAAAGGATAGGGTGGCATGGACGGTTTCATGAAAGGTGTCTATGGACTGATGACCCATACAACAATAATCACTTTCCTGCTTCGGAATTCACGTAAGCCTAGACGTCCTGTCGCTATGATTCTGGTACCAAAAGTCACGTAAAGTTTCTATCCTGCTTTTGCCTCCCACCTTAGCTACCACTCTTGCATTGATGTTGAAAGATGCCTCGAAGGTAAACTAAAAAGCTCTACAGAATGTAAGCGTCATCAGGTTATTTCTGTTCGACCTACCCACGAAGGTGTGTGTTTAGTCACGCTTCTTTGAACATTGTAAAGAGTAGGTGTCACTAAATTGTACCGCACGTGCCGCACAGCTGTATCAGAAATCAATAGCCTGTCTTTAACTGTCGTCTTCGATTGATACACACGCAATGATTCCATCGCCTTTTTATAAGTTTGTACTCTAAATTATTGTTCTAAAACCAGTTCCCCAGTTTAATTAACCGCTATTAACGAAAAATGAACATGTTGTTGTGCCCTAGAGAGGTATACAATTACTATCAAGTTGTGACTATTAATTTAATAAGACAAGAGTCATTATCTGCCCACACTGCTGGTCAGCATCACGTCAGCACTAAGTCCAGTGCAGTATTTGCATATTCAATTGCATCTACGAGCAAAACCACTTATATTAATATTCCTCAGCCGGGAGTTTAATTACACTAGCAAATATCCTCAGAGCATTTTTACTGGAAAAAGAAAAAGTACTGCTGATCTTACAGACCACAGCGTTTATGTCTAGAATCCAAGTTCATCATAGAGATGAATTTCATGAATGGACTGGAAAATTACGGTTAAAGACAGCAATCCAGTTCCTTCTGGGCTGTTGTGACAATTGCAGAAATTCGATATTCCTTTTTACTTCATGGAATGGTTTTCAGTGCCGTAAGGGTGGGAAAAGGGAATGGTCGAGAAGGAAGGAGCAGTAGCCTTAATTATGGTGCAGCCTGGTGTGAGAACGGGAAACCACGTAAAACTATCTTCAGGTCTGCCGATGGTTAGGTTCAAACTCACCATCTCCCGAATACAAGCTCGCAGTTACATTACTCGAACCGCGCAGCAAACTTGCTCGGTGCCCGATATCCGATATCCGCCATTAGCATGTGCCATAGGAACGTATATAATACATAGGCTGTATTAAACCTAGCACAAACCTGGTTATCCTAGGTAGGCCTAACTGGAACCGGATAGCAGAAAAAAAGCAAAGCAAAGTCATCTCCGTACAGGCCATGAAGGCCCTTTGAGGGGTGGAAGGTGAAGGCTTCCACTATCCGTAACCTCGGCCCTTGGTGAGGTAGAGTGTTTAGCTCTACGCCCGGCCGCCTTTGCCCCCAGGAATTAACCTGGTACTCATTTCTGGTGTAGGATGAGTGAACCTCAGGGCCATATGCACCTCCAGAAGTGTATATCTCGTTTCTTAAATTTTACGACTTCCTGACGGGGATTCGAACCCACGTCCTTCCGGGCGAACCGAGCACGCCTTTACCGCCTCGATCAGGCACCCCCTCGGATAGCTGAAAGCTCGTGTAATGAATCGCGGTTTTAGAATAGTAACGGGTAATGAGGAAATTGCTGCTACGGATATGAAGCAAATATTTAATTAATTCAACATGTCTTACGGAAACGGAAAACTCAAGGTGAACTTTCTTTGTAAAATGAAGTCCTCTATTGTTCCTAGGGCTGCTTCGACCCTGCGTAGGCCATACTGGTGAGAAAATCGTTCAACGCCTTCAGTACCAGTTTCGTCAGCCTTCCGAACCTACAAACTTCAACTAGGGCATTGTCTGTTACTCCATGCTCCTTGTCTCCGTTGAACCGACCCATGACCCCTTCTTTCGTCTTGGTTCATAGGCTCAATAACAGAAAGACTGTTCGTTAGAACCACAAGTTCATTAATTTAATTTTTAGGGTCGTAGTTTTTTTTTTTTGCTAGGGGCTTTACGTCGCACCGACACAGATAGGTCTTATGGCGACGATGGGATAGGAAAGGCCTAGGAGTTGGAAGGAAGCGGCCGTGGCCTTAATTAAGGTACACCCCCAGCATTTGCCTGGTGTGAAAATGGGAAACCACGGAAAACCATCTTCAGGGCTGCCGATAGTGGGATTCGAACCTACTATCTCCCTGATGCAAGCTCACAGCCGCGCGCCTCTACGCGCACGGCCAACTCGCCCGGTAGGGTCGTAGTTTACGGAACGCAGTGCTGCGAAATTATACGTCAATTAATTACGTTAACGAAACAAGTGTTCCGATGAAAATAGAGCCTCGGATAATCGGGTCTCGGATAAGTGGATTTATACCGTAATCACTAATTTCTCTAGTTTGTAGTAAATGTAGCACCTATATTGTAACTTATAAGTTAGTGATGTTCAGTAACCTGGTATGTTGCGAAGGACGGGGAGCGTTGAGTTTGTTAACAGGCAGCTAGTGTTAGAAATGATAAGTGAAAGCAAGTTGGAAGGTGTAAACAACCTGTATTGTGAGAAAATGGGCTGCTTCGGGATTTCATAGAACTGGGTTCGATTCCCACGTTAACCAAGAATGTTAATCCTGGACTGAAGTCTGAAGTGGTATGTGTCCACTCAACCTCGTGAGATCACCTAGGAGTGGGCCTGGTCAAAGAAGCCAAGCAATTGTTCTGAGGATGTCGTACTGACTGTCTTGAAGTGCAGTAACTGCAGGACATCTAACTGGGCAGCATTCCGTCCTGACAGGCTAAGAATTTAACTGACTGTAAGTACGCAGGTATTGCCAATTCCTCTGGCTCGGGAACAAGGTGTTTGTGCTTGTCTTAATACACGTCTCCCTATTTACATATAACACACCACATTATCAAACACAACAGAACGGCCTTATAGTAGACGTATTGTTTGTATTTCTAGACTGAGTCCGCTGCCTTTCGCATCAACAGCTCACCTGTTGAGCTCACGAAGCGGAGTGAACTCACCTTTCAACTCTCAATCCAGAATCAAAATTCCTTAACTGGCTAGAAATCTTTTTTTGCTATTTTTTTGCATTTGCTTTACGTCGCACCGACACAGATATGTCTTATGGCGACGATGGGATAGGAAAGGCCTAGGAAGTGGAAGGGAGCGGCCGTGGCCTTAATTAAGGTACAGCCCCGGCATTTGCCTGGTGTGAAAATGGAGGCTAGAAATCTAATCCAGGGCCTCTGTGTAAGAGATAGGCACGTTTCCTCTGCACCACGCGGCTGCCGATATTATATTATCACTATTGACAGCGTGAATGGATCCAGGATCACTCATGTGCGGATTCTCTGGAATTATTCTGCAGCGCCTTGTGTAAACTGATAGCAACAACAAGAAAATCACATCGCCTCTACAATTATACTGGAATTACGTTATTTTCGGAGTAAGACAAGAACTTCTAACCAGCAGTAAGTCCAGTGTTGGATTCATAAGCGGGCCCATTGAGCCACGGCGCCAAACTTTTAGGGCACAACGTTCCCCAAACCGTTATAATTTAGTATTGCCGTTCTATAAAGTGCCGGCCCCGTGGTGTAGGGGTAGCGTGTCTACACTTTACCCGCAGGGCCCGGGTTCGATTCCGGGCCAGCTCAGGGATTTTTACCTGAATATGAGGGAGGGCTGGTTCGAGGTCACTCAGGCTACGTGATTAGAGACGAGGAGCTATCTGACAGTGAGATAGCGGCACCAGTCTAGAAAGCCAAGAATAATGTCCGAGAGGATTCATCGTGCTGACCATATGACACCTCGTAACCTGCTGGTCTTCGTGCTGAGCAGCGGTCACTTGGTAGGCCAAGGCCCTTCAGGGCTGTAGTGTTATGGGGTTAGTTTTTTGTTACTTAGTTCTATAAAGTAATAAGGTTATGTTAATATTACCCATACACTTTTAATTCGAAAGTATTTAATCTGATAAATAAATAATAAACAATAATTATCATTATCGTATTATTAAGTGTTCACATATTTTAAAATTTTGAGCGCTATTAAATAATTCTCAAATATAAGCGTTTTTCTTAATTTATTATTATACTAATTTAAAAAATACGTTGTAATAATTAACTTAGTTGTCTAACTTTACAAACGCTGACATTGCACATCAATAATCCATAATCCTTAAGTCATCATCATCATCATCATCATCTGTTTACCCTCCAGGTTCGGCTTTTCCCTCGGACACAGCGAGGGATCCCACCTCTACCGCCTCAAGGGCAGTGTCCCGGAGCTTCAGACTCTTGGTCGGGGATACAACTGGGGAGAATGACCAGTACCTCGCCCAGGCGGCCTCACCTGCTATGCTGAACAGGGGCCTTGTGGAGGGATGGGAAGATTGGAAGGGATAGACAAGGAAGAGGGAAGGAGGCGGCCGTGGCCATAAGTTAGGTACCATCCCGGCATTCACCTGGAGGAGAAGTGGGAAACCACGGAAAACCACTTCGAGGATGGCTGAGGTGGGAATCGAACCCACGTCTACTCAGTTGACCTCCCGAGGCTGAGTGGACCCCGTTCCAGCCCACGTACCACTTTTCAAATTTTCGTGGCAGAGCCGGGATTCGAACCCGGACCTCCGGGGGTGGCAGCTAATCACGCTAACCACTACACCACAGAGGCGGACCATAATCCTTAAGTACGGAATTTTATTACCATCTTGTAAACTTCACTTAGGCGTTTAATACAACAGGAAAGGGTTCCAACTTTTCAGGGAGTGAAGTACTCTAAATCTGAGGTTGTAGTGAGTCTCTCATTTGAAAGAGAAGATGAATGTGGGCGTTAGAAACTTGTTTTAAAAGAATTAAGCCATTATTTTTTCACTGTCGACTCAGTTAATGTAACTTAAAAGTTTACCAATGCGAAGGGGATGAATCTCGCAACAAGAGGAGGTACAACTTTATTTGACAAGCTACATATTGAACCACACTGCTACGATAAGAAGTTATTTCTGGGATAGAAAAAATCCGCAAAAACATTGACATTTAGTCAAACATTCATATACAGAGCAAACTTTGGCCCACATGATATAAACATTAATTTACCCGGCTCCTCTATTCACTAAAAAGGAAACAAACAGAAAAAAAGCACTAAAACACCTCTAAAACCTGAAATGAATACACACATCAGACATTTCCTGTACGGACTGTACGGAGAATCTGAAATGTTTAAATGACAGTGGCGCAATAAAATAATCCATCTTTCTGTCACAGTTAAATGGAATTTCTCAGGATCAGAAATCAGTGTTTACAGGTATAATAGTCTGCCTCCCACTTTGTTTACAAAGCTGCAAATAGCTTCATCCGACATGCGTGGCCTAGTTTCGTATTCACGTGTGGAACACTTCCAATATTTTATCTGGCTGATGGATTGGTATTATGATTCACGTCATTAAAACGTGACACGGAGATTCCTTCCTCTGTACTATCCGTGAGATGTAAAGCTCAAGTGTACACCAGCAAATTTAGTTTATAAATAAATAAATAAATAAATAAATAAATAAATAAATAAATAAATAAATAAATAAGTAGAGGAGTGATAGTTTCACTTGGAAGACCGTGGGGAAGTAGAGAATATAAGGAGCGGAGATTTACACGGACCTGAATTTAGTCCATAACAGAACCAGGTTAATTTCATACGGTAAAGACGGCCGGAAATACAGCTAACCGCTCTATCCCACTTAGTAATGAGGATACGAAAAGCTGAAGCCTTTATATCCCCTTCTCCAAGAGCGTTCATGGCCTGTATGCAGATACCTTTGATTTACACCAAACTCGATTCATATGCATATCAGAACTATAGAATTAGCATTTGAATTCATACCACAGCGAAAGGAGAGCCAGGTCAATGGCACATTCAATACGACTAGATATACAGTAATGTAACGTTACCTTAAGGAGTTCCATATATGCATGCAAGATACATTCTTCTATTGAAATGCCATGTTCAACTCTCATTTAGAAATGTACTTTGCAATAAAGATTTATTCACCGGGCGAGTTGGTCGTGTGGTTGGGGGCGCGCGGCTGTGAGCTCGCATGCGGGAGATAGTGAGTTCGAACCCTACTGTAGGAAGCCCTGAAGATGGTTTTCCGTGGTTTCCCATGTTCACACCAGGCAAATGCTGAGGCTGTACCTTAATTAAGGCCACGGCCGCTTCCTTCCCACTCCTAGCCCTTCCCTGTCCCATTGTCGCCATAAGACCTATCTGTGTCGGTGCGACGTAAAGCAACTAGCAAAAAAAAAAGTGTTCTCCGGCAAAGAACATTCAGCTTTATATCACAGTTATAGGAAGCTAAAATGTCACCAGAACGCGTAGAGTGCAAGCGTAAAGTTCCAGGGTGGATGACGCAACTACAGCAGGTTCAGTGAATGATATAAAGCATATAATGTTATCACCTCTGTTTATAATTACAATGAATAATAATGTTATTGCAATTACGTCCCACTCACTACTCAGCAGCGGTTCGGTGTTGCGTAACTAACACGGTCGAATATTTACACCACATACAGTAAATGATGTGTTTTCTCTTAATTACAACTTACTTGAGCTTCTACAGTGTTATTGTGAAAATATATTCTTCATACGTGGTACTGCCCTTTAAGCCTCGATATCCATTGTGTCCATAAGAATCTACCATCCTGACACGTTTCTGTAAGATTAATGGTATAACCTGGGGCTGTATTCATTTTCAAAAGGAGTTAAATAAAACACTTCTGGTATTCTCCCTGTGTTAACAAAAATAATTGTATTAATTAATGAATAGTGTATAATAAATAATCATCCGTAATAGAAATTAATACAGAAAAACACTACGCCGTATGGCTATGCTGTTGTTGTTGTTGATGGTGGTGGTAGCGGTGGTGCTACGAGACAAAAAGTCGAAAATAAAAGACTCAACCGGATGTTTCACTCTTGGTTGTAGCATGCAATACTGCTTCGCAGAAACGTTTGGCGGTTTGCCTATATAACCGGGCGTCAGACTATGTCATGCTCTTCATACTCGGTCTTGCAGGGCTCTAGTTGCAATGTTTTATTTTTACAATTTGGTTTATGTCACGCCGACACAGATAGGTCTTATGGCGACGATGGGATAGGAAAGGCCTAGGAGTGGGAAGGAAACGCGTCTTAATTAAGGTACAGCCCCAGCAATTGCGTAGTGTGGAAATGGGAAACTACGGAGAACCATTTTCAGGATTGTCGACAGTGGGGTTCGAACCCACTATCTCCCGGATGCAAGTCCACAGCTGTGCGCCCCTAACCGCACGGCCAACTCGCTCGGTCTAGTTGCAATCTCCTTTCGGTTTGTTCAGGGTTGCCTAAAGTTACGCGCGTGTTTCATAAATTAATAATAATAATAATAATAATAATAATAATAATAATAATAATAATAATAATAATAATAATAATAATTGTTTTACGTCCCACCAACTACTCTTTTACGGTTTTCGGAGACTCCGCGGTGCCGGAATTTAGTCCCGCAGGAGTCTTTTACGTGCCAGTAAATCTACCGACACGAGGCTGACGTATTTGAGCACCTTCAAATACCACCGGACTGAGCCAGGATCGAACCTGCCAAGTTGGGGTCAGAAGGCCAGCGCCTTAACCGTCTGAGCCACTCAGCCCGGCGTTTCATACATTGAAGAACTATATACATTTCCATACAATCACTATAAGGCCACAATAAGACATGTTCTAACGCGGGGAAGTAGATCAAATATAATAAATATGCTTCAAGTATATGTTACGAGTAATAAATTACTTAATTCTTACAAAGTTATTATCGTATTCTGTAAAGGAATAATGAAATGGCGTATGGCTTTTAGTGCCGGGAGTGTCCGCGGACATGTTCGACTCGCCAGGTCCGGGTCTTTTGATTTGACTCCCGTAGGCGACCTGCGCATTGTGATGAGGATGAAATGATGATGAAGACGACACATACACCCAGCCCCCGTGCCAGTGAAATTAACCAATGATGGTTAAAATTCCCGACCCTGTCGGGAATCGAACCCGGTAACTCTGTGACCGAAGGCCAGCACGCTAACCATTTAGCCATGGTGGCGGACTGTAAAGGAATGAAGGTCCCATCTTTAATAGTTTGTTCATAATACTTATATCAAAAGTTTGCAGTCGGGAAAATACTGTATACTATATTCAGCATTTAATATAATGAACACTGTTGAACACAAGAAGCTGATGATGTGTAGAAATGCATATCTCCAATCACTTTACTTTTCCAAGTTATTACTTAAAAATGTTTGAAAAAAGACACATTTTTGTGCTGACTGGTTTTAGATGGATTGCCCTGTATAATTATTTTCAGTCTCCTGAGGTTGTAAATAAAGGTTATAGACCTCTCCATGTGTTTATGAGGATATTTAGTGGTTGTATTAAGAATGTAAAGGAGAGGCGGTATGTATCTGGTAGGACCCCAATTACAGTACCGTTCTAGCGTATGAATAACCACACCAGGATTAACTGATACGAGAACTAGAAAAGGTCCTAAGGATAGCACCACGATTTGTTCAGGATGACTTCCGACATAAAATAACAGTGTTAAGAAAATTTTTCAAACTTTGGGCTGGGAAGACATAGGAGTAAGGACACGAGCTGCTCGACTAAGCGGTATGTTCCGAGCTCTCACTGAAGACATTAGTAGACGGATAAACTTGAGTGGCGATTTTCAGATATTTACAGCTCAGTGATTTACGAGTTTCGGAGAAGTAGATTTTCCAGTCCAAACTCCCGACATGCCGGTAACCTCTTCGTTTTATCTCCGCAGCATGATGATCTGTTTAAACAGCCAATTCCCTTACTGTACAATCCCCTTTTATTTAAAAAAAGGTTTAAAATACACCCTCCCCCCCCCCCCCCTTGTTCCACGCAAGCGCTATACGCCTCATGACGCTTTCTTGCACCTTCAAGATATTACAGGAAGCGACACCTTCACTTCCTGCACTAATCCTCCTACAAGACAATCAGTGTTATCTAGCTGTGTCGTGTAAACTGTGTCACACATGCAGCACCACAAAAATAAATACATTTCTTGGATTTTCCTCATACACTAAGGACGTACCCAGAACTTATCGTTACTATACTACCCCTGCTCCTTTCAATAACAAACAAAATGCAGTACTAATGATTTGCTGTGAGTGAAGTCATAACATCAAAAGATGCACCTCCACTAACGCACAATGCTTTGACTCTCGTCCAGTGAGTCGTAGAAAGGATGTGTTTGCTTTTAATATGGATCTACAGCATTCACCTTGGGTAAGGGAATGCCATTCCTCGACACAGGTAAAGTAGAGAGGTTACCGATACATCGAGAGTTTGGGCTCAAAATCTACTTCTCTGAGTTGTATCTACATATTACCTATACTAACGAGTATTTCCTTAGTGAGCTAAGTCTTTCTCCTTTCCTGAACGGTCAGTGTATTCACTTTCGGTTCAGAGGGGCCCCGGGTTCGATTCCCAGCCGGATCGGAGACCTTAAATTGTTATTTCCCCTGGTTCTGGGACTGGGTTTTTGTACTGTCCTCAACACCCTGAAACTCATACACTACACATAACACTATCCTCCACTACAAAAAAGGGCAGTTTTAATACACGGCAGATGCCGGCCACCCTCGTTGGAGGGTCTGCCTTGCAGCGCCTACACCAGGCTATGAATAGACAAACGAAATTATAATAATAATAATTATTAATATTGGGCTAAAAGTAATATAATAAACACTATTTACAGCTATCCTTTCGTCTTATTCCATATTATAACAAAATCTGTCAGAAAATTCATGTACGCTCCTTGTTTGACCTTGGATCAGAGGTTAGGATTTTTCTTCTTCCTCCTTTTTCACAACTTAGCAGCGTAATAACTGAGTGGCATTATCACTGATTTCAGACTAACATCAGTGTAATTCAAATCGCAACCAAGCATATTGGGTTTTAGTGTCACATCATTGCGGTTTGAATTCACTGAGGGAATCGTGGTTATGATCACAATACAAGTCATATAAAATTTCAAAGTTGCTTGCTTTGCAGATGACTAAGTTATGTCATGGAATAGGTTATGATTTCCCTGGAATATAAGTAATGTATTTCTTTGTTTTCACCTAATTTTAAGGCTTTAAGTCTGCTTCGTTTACTGTGCTATGTCTCTCTTAAGTTCTCCGATAGCCTTTGGTGAAATTAAATTATGGTTCCCTTCTGGGAACTTAAGTTTTGAATAGCGTACTGTGGTTTTTCATGTAGGCCTATATGTAACTATTTGGGACAAGGTTTAAAATAGGTGTACAGCGATTAGAAAATGAATATTAACCTTGTTTATTCATTCCGAGTGCTAATGGTTTTAGCAGACGCCAGAGTGTCAGAATTGTGTCCCATAGACGTTCTTGAACTTCCCAGAAACCTGCGAGACGGAGTTGCCGCATATGAAAGCACTCAAAAGCCATCGATCTCAGTCGAAATCGAACGTGCTATCTTGAGAATAGAAGGATAACGATTACAGACTGTGCTACCATAATGGCTAGAAACAAGATACTATATCAGCATGTCAAGAGGGCAAGCTGATTAGCCCGGAGAAAACACTACACGCTGGATAATTGCATTGGGATTCAAAGTTCGTAGCCTTTTCGATGATTATGAGCTACTTGTCCGTCTGCGAATAAGGGTAACCTTCTTCTGGAACACGCAGCATTGCATAGATCCATCGGCTGTTAATTCTTGGAATGCCCTCATGTTTGCTATGTGTATCGGTTGCCAAAGTCAAGAAGCTTATGTAATCACCGTGTTTTTATTGCTATTATACAACGTTTAGTATCGACGGAACAATTCTGTCGGCTCTCCAGTCAGAAACTGTTCATAACGCCAACCCGCCCACTCAGGTGAGTCACGCATATAGCCGAACTATTTTCGCTACACTCCTCGCATGCCAGAATGGTTTCACGAAGAGCGAGGAAGTGTGTGCCAGCGATCTGATTTCTCGTTCATAGATTCTGCATTCCAGTAGTGACCTATCCATGACATAACAACTCGGACGTACCTGACAAACAGCATTGTCTCTGGCCACAGGTGAGCCCAATGGGTGTTGTATCTCCTCTTAAGGTGAGGGAAAAGATAACGAAGTGAACAAGTCCAATAAAAAGCTCTTATAACTTATTATTCCATGTAGACCAAGTTACAAACCAATGCAACACTTTCCCCAACTGGCAGATTACAAACAAGGAAATTGTCTCTCATAGACAATTTGGATGAGTATGAACTGTCACAGTGCATTGTTCTCATTTAGAAGTGAATACCTATCAAATATTACGTTTTAATTTCTTTTATAATTCGAGCAAAAGAACCTCAGAGTTTGCAAATCTTGGCTTAAAAACCTCATCCAGAGGTAGCCCTCAAACTGTAAGTGTTCAAGTGTTGAATTCACGTTTTCATCCATAGTTTATTGTCGCTCAAGATAAGATCCATAAAGATTTCAGTGGTGCCGTTGGATGGCCATCCTCTAATTCCCAGTGTAGAGGGTTCGATCCTGGCTTAGGTCATTAGTATTTGGGAGAGTTTAAATGGGACACTCCCATGTCGTTGGCTTCCGGTACGTTAAAGAACTTTTTTTGCAACAAACAACCGACATCACGACGTCACTTAAAATCTATATCAATGGAAGCAAATTTAAACAATCATTTAATTTTAAACTGTAGTTGTGAATGACTTAGATATAATAATTAATTATATACACCCAGTCCTTTATATTTAGCATATGGCCAGACGACTAATATATAGAATATCAGATTTACATTCAATTAACACAGCAGAAAGGTGTCGTTACTGTTGCCAAAAGAATGTACAAAAATCACAACTTAAGAGCCGCACACTGAGTCCATTTAGCGACTGGATTAGAGATGATGAGACCTTCACAATTTCTGCTTGTGTTTCCTTGTGTGAGTACAGCGAGCATTCACAAAGGATATGCTCCACAGTGTGGCAGAAGGCTCAACAGTAGCAGTCGGCTGAATTCCAGAAGTCCTGCTTAAGGAGCAAATATGCACATCGGCCGTGTTTTGTGTGAACTCTCTTCAGTGATCAAGACTTGCGATGGAGGTAAAAGTATTCTGGCACAAGATTTCAATGGACAGTTTAAACCTTG
Source organism: Anabrus simplex (assembly GCF_040414725.1). Lineage (NCBI taxonomy): Eukaryota > Metazoa > Arthropoda > Insecta > Orthoptera > Tettigoniidae > Anabrus > Anabrus simplex. Next base: position 172,910,450 of record NC_090266.1, on the reverse strand, counting down.
GAAACAGCATGTGCCCATAATTGATACCATTCCTGTGACAGACAGAATGAAGCCTACCTCTGCCAACTGCTCTTCTTCGTGTGAAGGGTGGCGGGCTTTTAGTCTACCGATACTAAGATGCTTTGTATCCCTGTGGATTGGTGGATTACCAAGCTCATGAGAATGCTGGAGGCAGTATCTGCCCCCTCTTAGAGCTAACCACAGCGGAATACGATGTAGTTATCTCAACATTGGTTGTGTTGTGGTCAAATGAGGCACTTGCGGCTAGATAGGATAGACCTCTAGTTTTATGGCCGTGCATACTGAGACACACAGTAGGATAGGACATGATAGAAAAAGCTCAGTGGTTCAATCGTCGTCCATGGTATGTTTTCGTGGGTATTTGAGGCGTAATTCTACAAGTCTCGCTCCAAAAAAATACTGGAATGGTAACGTATTTCTGATCACAGACCACCTATGCTAACTGTAAACCTAGGTAATAAACTTTAATGGCGTGTGGCCTCCGGAGAGGCCTGCTGCAGGTCTTTCGAGTTGACTCCCGATAGGCGACCCCCCACGTCTGTGAGAACGGGGGGCTACCCATGATGAATTCTAATGATGAAGATGGCTCACACATCTAGCCCCCAAACCATCGGAATTGAACAATGAAGTGTATGTCCCCAACACGGCAGGGAATCGAATCCGAGGCCTCTTAGACCAAAGGCCAGCACGCAAACCATTTAGCCATGGAGCCGGACCCTAAATAATTATAAAGTGGAAGTAATTAGCACAGTGGCATGTAATTAATGTTTTTAAAATGTTTATTTATTCCGGTAATTGTTACATTGGTCAGCCCCTCTGGTGTAGTAGTTAGTGTGATTAGCTGCTACCCCCGGAGGCCCGGGTTCGATTCCCGTCTCCGCCACGAAATTTGAAAAGTGGTACGAGGGCTGGAACGGGGTCCATTCAGCTTCGGGAGGTCAACTGAGTAGAGGTGGGTTCGATTCCCACCTCAGCCATCCTCGAAGTTTTTCCGTGGTTTCCCACTCCTCCTCCAGGCAAATGCGGGGATGGTACCTAACTTAAGGCCACGGCCGCTTCCTTCCCTCTTCCTTGTCTATCCCTTCCAAACTTCCCATTCCCCCGCAAGGCCCCTGTTCAGCATAGCAGGTGAGGCCGCCTGGGCGAGGTACTGGTCATACTCCCCAGTTGTATCCCCAGACCCAGAGTCTGAAGCTCCAGGACACTCTCCATGAGGTGGTAGAGGTGGGATCCCTCGCTGAGTCCGAGGTAAAAACCAACGCTGGAGGGTGAACAGATTAAGAAGAAGAAGAATTGTTACATCGTATTTCTGACAGACACTATACAACCTTATTAGGGTTATCATACGAAACTCATATCCTCAATCTCCGTTTGAAAATATTACCTTAAAATCATCAAAGCACTGTCTCGGGGTAGGAAACTGGTATTATATCACTTCAACTGCTAACGCTTGCACGGGGCTGGATGTAGGAAAACCTCCGTAGTCACATGGGTGAGACGCGAGTGCTAGTATCGCCCGTCTGTTATTGTTACAAATCCGCGTGGAAATCCTCCATTAGCTGAAGAGAAACCAAGTAGTACTCACAAGGAGTTGGGCCTCTCCAACCTTAGAACCTGCCAGTTGCGTTCTAATTGTGTTCTTGATAATTTTGTCAAACACGGCGCACAATATCAACAACATGAAAAGTATGGTCGGGAAAAAAAGCTGCCAGAGCTCACAAAATTATTAATTGTCCGTAAATACTATTGACGATCTTATCGTTGTTAGTGGTGGTGGTGGTACTTTCTTATGCCAAACGAGGAAATTGTCTGAAGGGACGCAGTTGAAACAGTCAGAGAGGACCGAACAAAAACAAACTCAATTGTACTATACAATACTGCTTCTCAGACCCGTTTGGTGGTTTGCCGATATGACGGGCGTAAGGCTATTTCATTGTCTTCATAACTCTGTCATGCAGAACTCTAACTTGGATATTTCTTTGAAAATTATTGTAATATTCTTTTCCTTTCTTAATCTGTTTACGTTCCAAGGTCGGTTTTTCCCACGGACTCAGCGAAGGATCCCACCTCTACCGCCTAAAGGGCAGTGTCCTGGAGCACGGGACTTTGGGTCCGGGATACAACTGGGGAGGAGGAGCAGTGCCTCGCCCACGCGGCCTCACCTGCTATGCTGAATAGGGGCCTTGCGGGGGGATGGGATGATCCAAAGGGACAGGCAAGGAAGAGGGAGGGAAGCGGCCGTGGCCTTAAGTTAGGTACCACCCCGGCATTTGCCTAGAGGAGAAGTGGGGAAACCACGGAAAACCACTTCGAGGATGGTGTGGGAATCGAGCACCTTCTACTCAATTGACCTCCCTTGGATGATTGGACCCCGTTTCAACTCTCGTACAACTTTTCTAATTTCGTGGCAGAGCCGGGAATCGAACCCGGGCTCCAGGGGTGCAACTAATTACGCAAACCAGTACACCACAGACGCGGACAAATTATAATATCTTGGAAAAAACATTGTCAGTAAAGTTTAGAGTACAGCTCGTGTTACTACCTCTGTCGTATTATACGGACTACGATTGTAATTATTAGGACCGGCCCAATAGGCGGGATAAGACGGAAGATCAGAAAAATTAAATATAATATTCCCATTATGTGCTTGTTGAAGAATTTATATGTTTGCAAAAAAATGTTTTTCCAGCAGCTAATTCCATTTATTAGGTTATTTCAAAATAGGAAATAAAACACAGTAATTTATTGTGTCTTCTACCATTGCTTCGCCAGTGTTTGTTGACTAGAGCTACGTCACTGGTTAGCGGAGAGCGTACCTTCAGGAAACTGTAAGTATAAAAAACGTACCTGCGCTGCAGAATTAGAATGTGGTCTGAGAATTAGCTTCAGCAAACATCTCAATTGAGAATGGAATGGTAAAAAGAAAATAATTTGAAGCAAAGTCAGACGCGCAAAATGCGGATATAAAGTATACTATACTTTTGTAGTACGGTAAACTCTTAATATTTTAGTGTGAATTTAAAGAAATAAGTTTTGAAAGTAACACCACGTATATGTTTAAAACATATGTGATTCAGTAGCATAGACTAAACTAGAATAATATTAGCATTAACTTAATAATAATGTTATGTGCTTTACGTCCCACTAACTACTTTTACGGATTTCAGAGACGCCGAGATGCCGGAATTTAGTCCCGCGGGAGTTCTTTTACGTGCCAGTAAATCTACCGACACGAGGCTGACGTATTTGAGCACCTTCAAATACCACCGGACTGAGGCAGGATCGAACCTGCCAAGTTGGGAGTCAGAAGGCCAGCGCCTCAACCGTTGAGCCACTCAGCCCGGCGGCATTAACTTCGTTCGCGGATATACTGTATGTGTATGTAGTTTTGAAGTACAGTAAGTCACTTACTATATTATGATTAGGGCGCGTGATTTTTTCGTTATAACGGTAATTAGCGGAATGCTTATAAGGGCTTGCACTTCTGTATTTTCATTTATTACGACCTGTAAGCCGCTTTTAATGTGTTTCAAACAAGCGATGAAATGTACAATTTGTACTAAAATACGATATAACGTAAATGTGAATGAACACGAATGCGAGAAAGAAAGTCACTGAATCATGAACATGACTCATGCTAATTTAGTTTATTATTATTATTATTATTATTATTATTATTATTATTATTATTATTATTATTATTATTATTATTATTATTATTATTATTATAAGGCATTCAATCTTGTTCTTAAGTCAACAGCCTTCAAACATCTACAGAGAAAACAAAAGACATGGATATCACCAAATCCTCACTTGGGAGAATTTCAAATAGATCATGTTGCCATTCCACGAAAAGCACCACAAGAGATCCAAAACGTTAAAGTCCTGAGAAGTGCTAACCTTGACTCAGACCACTATCTATCCAAGATCAAAATTAAGCTCCATCCAAGAAACACAAAAAGAGTTAAGATAAAGAAAACTAGCAAATTTGATACAGAAAAGCTGAAAACCAGCGAAGAATTCACTCAGTAACTTCAGTCTTTGGACACAGAAAATTGGGAACAACTGAAAAATGCCATTGTTGAAACGGCTGAGGAGACAGTATTGCTAAAGAAACCAAAGAAGCATCCGTGGTGGACTCAAGAGTGTGATGAAGCCATAACACAAAGACAAATCGCTTGGCAAAGATGGAATTCCCTGAAGAATCCAGAAAGATATGAAGACTTTCTGGAGGCTAGGAAACATGCAGCGAAAGTGATCCGCCAAGTAAAGCGCGCATTTGACAAAAACCAACTGACACAGATCGAGCAGGACTTTAATAAGGATTTCTATAAAACCTTCAAACGCAACCTCACCAAGTACAGCCCACCAAGTCTACATTTCCGGGATCACAATGGAAAAGTTGCCTACAACGACAAGGATAACTGCCAAATCTTGGCTAAATATTTTGAATCTCTTCTTAACTGCGAAGAAACAGAATCAGAATTCACCTTTGAAGAATCCCGAAATCCCAACCCAGTCTCTTCTCCCCCCACAAAAGAGGAAATCAAACAGATAATTACATCATTAAAGAACAACAAAACACCTGGAGAAGATGCGATAATTGCTGAACTCTGGAAGTCTGCAGGTGAAAAGGCCATCGATAAACTAACTGAGATCATTCGCGAGATCTGGGAAACAGAGAAGATCCCAAATGATTGGACAGCAGCCCTGATTCATCCCCTACATAAGAAAGGTGACAAAACAGATGTAAACAACTATCGCGGCATCTCCCTTCTCTCAGTAACATACAAAATTATCTCCAAAGCCCTTCAAACTTGGGCAGAAAAGCAACTTGATTCACAGTTGGGTGAATACCGAGGAGGCTTTAGAAAAGGACGATCTTGTGCAGAGCAGATCATGAACCTTAAGTCTGTCCTGTCGTACCTAAAATCCAGGAATAAGAATTTTATAGTTACTTTTGTTGACTTCCAAAAAGCCTACGATTCCATAGATCGACACACACTCCTCCGCATTCTGAAGGAAATGGACTTAGACAACAAAACGAGAGATATCATTCAACAGACCTTAACTAGCACTACGTCCAGGGTGAAATTCAGGGGAGAAATTTCGAACGCCTTCGAAATCAAGACTGGTGTCAGGCAAGGGGATGGACTATCACCGCTTCTCTTCAACTGCGTTCTGGAGAAAATCATTCGGGAATGGCGCAAGGAGATGTGCAAGGAAGAGGTTGGGAATGGCCTTAGAATAGTATATTAGAGAGATGATCTCATCATAGGCTGCCTAGCGTTTGCAGATGACCTAACGATCTTTTCTGATACCCTAGATACTGCTGAAAAACAAATTAATCAACTGAGAATCTAAGCAGCAAAAGCTGGCCTCCAAATCTCTTTCCAAAAAACAGAGTTTATAACCAACATCAAGCCAGCTCCCAGAGAGCTCATTGTGGAACAGGGAAAAATCAAGCAGGTGGAAAATTTCAGTACTTAGGCGAGTGGATAGTACCTAACAACTCTGAGAAAGAAGCAATCACGTGCAGAATCAACAAGATGGAGGTGGCATATCAGCTGACTAGGAATGTCTACAACAAAAGATCAATGTCCATCAACGCCAAGCTTAGGCATTATTGTTCGGTTGTGCGCCCGGAAGCACTGTACGCAGCAGAATGCCTTCCAATGAACAGAAAAGGTCTGATGGAGAAGCTAGAAGCTAAAGAATGAAAAATCCTGAGAAAGATTCTTGGACCAATCAAAGAAAATGGTGAGTACAGGAGACGACACAACAGCGATCTGTACCAGCATATGGAGAGGATAACGGACTCGATTCGGAAAAGGAGGATTAATTTTTATGGCCATATAGCACGCATGAGCACACAGAGGCAGACCAATAGGATCTTTTCCTACTTTCTTAACAAGAAAACCAAGGGACCCTGGTTTATCGAAATTGAAAAAGACCATCAAGAAATAGGAATCACACTCGAAGACATCCAGAAACGTGCTCCTCTCCAGAAAAAGCTCCAGGGATACAAGAGGTTCCAAGAAAGGCCAAAGTTGAAAACAGGCAAGAAGTGGACTGATGAAAGAAAGGAGGCTCACAGAACGAGAATGCGTGAGTACTGAGGAAGAATTAAAGCTCAAGGATGCAAACGGTTGAAATAACGTGGTCCACAGCAGGCCGACATGAAGAAAGAATTATTATTATTATTATTATTATTATTATTATTATTATTATTATTATTATTATTATTATTATTATTATTATTATTATTATTATTATTATATCTTTGCACCCATATACATTTGTTTTTTAGCTTATATCAGTAAAAATAAATGTAAAATTTTGCCATTGATGCTTTTACGGCCCGTAAAATGTTATTATACTCAGTGCATTTTAGCCAACCCCAAGTCCAGGGGTAGCAAGTCTGCCTCCTACCAGCAGGCTTTACGTTATATTCGCAGCCAGATCAGGGATTTTTGCTTGGATCTAAGGGATGATACGGGGTGCACTCAGCCTACGTGTGAGCAATTGAAAAGCTATCTGAGGGTGAGATAGTGGTTCTGGTCTACAAAGCCAATATATCCTGGTGCGGGGTTGGGGATGGGGTGAGACGAAATTATATGGCATGTTTTTACGGCCAGATGCCCTTCCTGAAGCCAACCTCAGTTGAGGACCTAGTGAAGATAAAATGAATGATGGCGAATTAAATATGGTACGCAGGTGGAAGGAATAGGCATTTGCCTGGAAGTGAAAATGGGAAACCACAGAAAACCATTCTCAGGACAGCCGACGGTGTGGTTCGAATCTACTCGTCTCCTGAATGCAGAGCTTGGCTTCATAGACATAGAGCGTGTCTCGGTATTTCATTAAACACAGTAAATTCAGTAAATCATGAATCTACGACTGTTGAGTTTGCTAAGAACAATCACAGTCGTGGCCGAACGAGTTTCTCTTCCCAGGACGAGGAGCAAAGTCTTTGCGGAACGTAAAGAATTCCTACAATTTATTTCATTAGCACGGCAAAAATCCAAAAGATAATCACGTTTATGAATACGGGCCATGAAAGGGTCAGTCTAAATATTATCTTTTTTTGTTATTTGCTTTACGTCGCACCGACACAGATAGGTCTTATGGCAACGATGGGATAGGAAAGGCCTAGGAATAGGAAGGAAGCGGCCATGACCTTAATTAAGGTACAGCCCCATCATTTGCCTGGTGTGAAAATGGGAAACCACGGAAAACCATCTTCAGGGCTGTCGACAGTGGGGGTTCGAACCCACTATCTCCCGGATGCAAGCTCACAGCTGCGCGCTCCTAACCGCACGGCCAACTCTTCCGGTAAATATTATCAAGAAACATCACATATTTATCAGTATTAACACAAATACTTCAATATGCTATAAAATATTAAATGACAAATATGTATAAACACAACAAAATCCTAAATGTACAAATCAGAATATTATATTTTTGATCCGGAAGCACTAAAAAGGCATCACTCCTAATTATGATCGACTCTAAGTTTCTGTGTTCAAGAGACCCCAACCATGGAAAACCGGTTGGGTGCGCCGATATAGGTGTTCCTTGTAAGAAATTCGTTTGGTCCGAGCCTGAATAGTTTTAAACTTGATAGACAGGCTTATTCCCGGATTCCAGGATCTGTATCGGCGGGTGTAACAGTAGTCATTTAGGGATAAAACTAAGTAGAGCAGGACAATAACCCAGTATTTCTTTTCATATCAAAGGAAATGGAAACTAAATCCACTTATGTCCTAGATTCAAAAAATAAACTTTTAACATATCCTTAAAATTCATTCACTCGTATGTATGTTAAGTGATACAGCTATTATCCCTTTAACTATCAACCGCAACCTTTCTTTGTACTTATGATGCTTACGTAATCTAAGCTAGATATTTTTTGCTGATAGGTAAAGAAGAATTACTCTTACAAGACTATAACTAAAATTACGTTAAACTTAATTACGATTATTTTTAAATGAATGAAATTACAATATACATTTTCGAGTTCTTCATTATCATCATCCCAAACACAATCACTGCTTCTATAAACTATTTTAAATCATTCATCATACGAGTCCGTTGAAAGAACCTTATCTACACTAAAACACTCTAAAGTAGTGCTCATGTCTCCATCCATAAACGGTACAGCTCTCTCGTTGAACTAGAATTTGACATCATTCGTCGGAAGAAGACATTGTATTGTCTGTCCGCTTCCAGACAATGCCACTAAATAAGGATTAAACGGCTATAAGGTGAACAGAATGTATATATGATAGCATATCTCAACAATCATGTCGGAAACAGAAGTTTAACCTTATCAAGTCCGTAAAGAAAATCCACAGCCTGTTTTTAGTCTTTCGACCGGGTCAGGAATGGAATGAATGAAGCCCCCATCTAGGGTCAAGATAGGAACTGTACCGGCTGCCAAAGCCTGTCGCATTCCTCTGGAGCAATGATTAATGACTGACTGCCCGAGCCTCGGAGGCTCTTATGAAGTCCGTAATACCTATAAGATATTAGGCGTAAACTTTGGAGTATATAATATTTCATCATACACATATATGATATGCATCATGCCCATTTAAAGGTTAAAGATAAGGAATTATAATAATGGAAACTAGCTATGTTCCACGAAGGTATTAAAATATTAACTCCCCACCTTGCTGGCCAGGCTTCGTTATGCCTTAATAATAATAATAATAATAATAATAATAATAATAATAATAATAATAATAATAATAATAATAATAATAATAATAATAATAACAATAATAATAACGTTCCTTCAACTATTATCGGCGCTATGGGATTCACGAGTGGTGGAAGTCTGGCCTGAAACCAGTTTTTCTTACGTGCCAGTAAATCTAGTGCTGGGGGAAGTGTTAAAGGCGAGGTATGAAACGTTTCATTAGGAATGGCCACCTTGTAACAACACCAGATTATTGAAATGGAGTCTATACAGTATCTAGTGCCTGTGATGTGCCTGTTCTATGAAAATATCTCGAGGCTGATCAATTCTTGTACCCAATGTTGCTGCAGACAGTGAAAGAGGTTCTTCTCCAAGATAATTAATACCAGGCAATTACATCAGATTTATCGACGTTGTCTAATGTAAAAAGTAACGCTTGGGAAATGAGGACACGTTTAATGACGGACAATCTGAAGCAGTAACTGGCTTTGGTGCAGCATCTGGAACGACACTGAAAAGAACTTGTCAAGATTTTACTATTTAATCAGTGATCAGAAATCTTCCTTTGATAATCATTAACTGCGTATATGCAAAGATCATTTTCTCCGTCTAATACTCAAATACTATGATCTGTTCACTAGGTTCTCCTTTGAGATCTACACTTGCTAGCTTTCAAGAATTATAGACAGTTAAATGAAATACTCTTATTCTTTAAAAATAAACGTATTTTAATCAGTTAAATCCATCACACTGAACACTAACGAAATGCCGTTGTGAAGTCGAGTATCAGTCCCACCGTTGGCTATACCCGAAGAGGTTCTCCACATTTTACCTTTCGAAATTAACAAGCTGTCAAGATCAGAGCAATGCTGGCCTTGCTTTTTCTCATTATCGTCTAAATTATCCCCTTCTCGTCCCTACAACACGCCATTGTGGACATAACGCTTGCTGATGCCGAAGTGATCGACTTCCACATTTTATTTAGGTAGATCTAGACCGTCACCCTCAGTGTTGAAGGAATAAAATACCATTTTCCATATCCTTCGATCCTAAGGAGGTTCATTTATATTAAAACGGTGCCAAACCTGAACGATTCCAATATAAAGGAGAAATAACGCTTCTGCAGGAATTTGAAGTTCCAGCTAAGCAACTGCTGACAGATGATAGTTTGGGTCACCTCTCGAAATGAAAGAAGTTTATTTTTTTGTTGTTGTTGCTATTTGCTTTACGTTGCACCGACACATACTGTATAGTCTTACGGCGACGATGGGACAGGAAAGGGCTAGGAGTGGGAAGAAAGCGTCCGTGACTTTAATTAAGGTACAGCCCCAGCATTTGCCTGGTGTGAAAATGGGAAACCACGGAAAACCATCTTCAGGGCTGCCGACAGTGGGGTTCGAACCTACTATCTCCCGAATAGTGGATACTGGCCGCACTTAAGCGACTGCAGCTATCGAGCTCGGTAGTCGTATAATTTATTACCTAGAGTGCCTTTTTAGTGATGTCATATTAGAAAGTGGGCATCAGTATAATTCCGATAAATAATGATTAATAATAATAATAATAATAATAATAATAATAATAATAATAATAATAATAATAATCCAATGTGGGTGTATTCGATATTACGCGTTTTTCGATGATTTGTCACTTGGTATGGTGTCTGTGTGTGTGTGTGTGTGAACTCCATGGCACTTCAGCCCCAAAGGGCCATGGCCTACCAAGCGACCGCTGCTCAGTCCGAAGGCCTGCATATTACGAGGCGTAGTGTGGTCGGTAAGACGAATCTTCTCGGCCGCTATTGTAGGCTTTGTAGACCGGGGCCGCTATCGCACCGCCGTCCACTCCATGGCTAAATGGTTAGCGTGCTGACCTTTGGTCAAAGGGGTCCCGGGTTCGATTCCCGGCAGGGTCGGGATTTTTAACCATGATTGGTTAATTTCGCTGACACGGGGACTGGGTGTATGTGTCGCCTTCATCATCATTTCATCCTCATTACGACGCGCAGGTCGCCTTCGGGTGTCAAATCAAGAGACCTGCATCTGGCCAGCCAAACATGTCCTTGGACACTACCGGCACTAAAAGCCATACGCCATTTCATTTCATCGCAGCGTCAGATAGCTCCTCATCTGTAAACACGTAGGCTGAGTGGACCTCGCACCAACCCTCGTATATAGGTAAAAATCCCTGACCAGGCCTGAAATCGAACCCGGAGCATCCGGATAAGAGATTACAGACTCTACCACTACTCCACGGGGCAGGCTCGTGCACCAACACGAACACCAAATCCCATGCAATAGGAATTAAACCAGAAGTGAAGTATGATGATAATAATAATAATAATAATAATAATAATAATAATAATAATAACAATAATAACAATCATCTTAGTTTTACATCAACTGTTTATAAATTTTAAGTGGCGCCTTATTACCAGAATATTGTCCGGCTCCATGGCTAAATGGTTAGCGTGCTGGCTTTTGGCCTCAGGAGTCCCGGATTCGATTCATTTCATCCTCATCACGACGCGCAGGTCCCCTACTGACGTCAATTCAAAAGATCTGCATCTGGCGAGCCGAACTTGTCCTCGGACACTCCCGGCACTAAAAGCCATACGCCATTTCATTTACCAGAATATTGCCCAAATATCTGCATCGATACTCGATCTCGTGACGATGAGCAGAGAAAGCGGGCGCCTAACCAACAACGTTATGCAGTCGATTATAGATATGACGCCATATTTACAAAGCCTCGTAAGGTAAACTGAGTGGTTAAACGTTTAGAAGCAGAAAATCTTCATCAAGAAACTCAAGTAACAAGAGTTGTGATTTCGTCACGCTATCCTCGAGTATTACAGCCAACCTCTTGCCATATCATGGCAAACTCACGACGGGAAAAGGCGCACTACGTGTCCTGGGTCCGAGAAACATGACCCTGGCGAGACTCAGTCAGCTGACAACACATGGTGACTACTTTGACAGAGAAATGAAGACAAATGTTTTCGGTTTTACCTCCCATGAACTACTTTTAACTGTTTTCGGGGATGCAGAGGTGCCAGAATTTTGTCCTCCTGAAATACTTTTAAGTGCCCGTAAATACAGTATGCTGACATGAGACTGACGTTTTGAGCACCTTCAAGTACCACCACACTGAGGCGGAATCGAACCCATCAACTTGGGCTAAGAACACAGGTGCTCCATCGCCTGAGTCGTTCAGCCCAGCTTATAAAAGAAAGGAGTTGACCATCTTGCTCTGTAATACTCGTATTGAAGGTCTCCAAGCACTTTATCGACCGTATGAACCGGGGATTTTTACACTTTGCAAATGTCACTTCCTAGTACTTCAGTAATAATAATTACTAGTTTTCTCTGGGATGCCACTCTGGCATTTTGAGTTTCGGGCGGGGTTTTAAACACGGATGACCTTGTAAATGTTACGTAATTTTTCAGGTGTAAATTCCAGCCTAGACTTCAGTGGGATTCGAACACTGGCTGCCGGTAGGAAAGACAGTAGCTACTGCACAGAGTCTATTATGACCTCAATAATAATAATAATAATAATAATAATAATAATAATAATAATAATAATAATAATAATAATAATAATAATAATGTTATTAGCTTTATGTCCAATAATTACTTTTACGGTTTTCAGAGACATCACTGTGCCTAGATTTAGTCCCACAGGAGTTCTTTTACCTTCCAGTAAATCTACCGACACAAGGCTGACGTATTTGAGCACCGTAAAATACGACCGTACTGAGCCAGCATTAAACCTAACAAGTTGGGGTCAGAAGGCCAGCGCCTCAACCGTCTGAGCCACTCAGCCCGGCAATAATAATAATAATAATAATAATAATAATAATAATAATAATAATAATAATAATAATAATAATAATAATAATAATAATAATAATAATAATAATAATAATAGGAATAATAATAATCATCATCATATACATAATTCTTTAAGTTTTTACAGATTTTAAGAGATACTGGGGTATCAGAATTCTGTCCCAGATGGGTTCTTTAAGTGCTGAAAGCTAATACTATTGGCCACATCTGGGAGTGAACCAAGTACTGTACTTAGGCATCGAAGGACACCTAACCAACTTTACCAATGAGGTCAGCCAGTATTTCTGTATTATTATTATTATTATTATTATTATTATTATTATTATTATTATTATTATTATTATTATCAATTTAATTGGCTTTACGTCGCACGTAGCGGCCGTGGCCTTAATTAAGGTACAGCCCCAGCATTTGGCTGGTGTGAAAAGGGTAAACCACGGAAAACGATCTTCAGGGCTACCAACAGTGAAGTTCGACCCCACTACCTCCGGAATACAAGCACACAGCTACGCGCCCCTAACCACTCGGCTAACTCGCTCGGTATTGATCTTCTTGACGTAACTGTATTTGTCATCAAGACACAACGTTCTTCAGCACTGAACCTGGGTTGATTGTTCTTGTTAAGAACACTGAAGGAATTTTCATTAGACCATTGACCATGGTAGCTCAGCGTACACACACACACACACACACACACACACACACACACACACACACACACACACACGCACACGCACGCACACACACACACACACACACACACACACACACACAGCGAGAGAGATCACACAGTGCTGATGATCATGGTGCTCTGGCAACAAATAAAGTGCCATCAAGAAGATAAAAAGAGCATTTCACTATCTAAAACGACCAGTCTGCGGAACATCCACAGTTTGCTAGAAATTTGAACGCTGAAACAGGCTCTCCGGTACCGGTTCTTGCTACCTACAGTGACACACATCATGTTTCAAGACTTAATCTCTTTCGCATAAGAAACAAGTATTATACAACTGCGCCGTAATTGAGTTTGCAGCCCTGAAACATAGCAGGACTGATGTTAAACACAGGTATAAGCTACTCATGTAGACACGAACAAATCTTTAAATGATATGTTGCGATGAGGACTAAGAACAAGCGTACAGTATCATGTGCTCTCTGCATGGAAATAGACGACCAGTCTTATTACAAGTACCAAAGATGTTTACAAAAAGAGGCAATATTTCCTTGAACTTACCCACACTGATAATTTTCCATTCCTAGTTTACTTTTGTTCTACCGTTTGTAGAGCTTCAGTTTTTTGTTGTTGTTGTTTTGCTAATGGTTTTTAACATCGTACTAACACATCGAAAGCTTTCGGATGGAAACGGAATAGAAATGGGTAGGTAGCGGCCGTGTTCCACCATTTGCCTGTTGTGAAAATGTGAAACAGTGGAAAACTATCTTCAGAGTTGCTGTCAATGGGATTCAAACCTACCATCTCTCGAATGCAAGCTCACGGCTACGCGACCCGTTCTGTTGTTGTTGTTTTTTTTTTGCTATGGGCTTTACGTCGCACCGACACACATAGGTCTTATGGCGACGATGGGGTAGGAAAGGTCTAGGAGTTGGAAGGAAGCGACCGTGGCCTTAATTAAGGTACAGCCCCAGCATTTGCCTGGTGTGAAAATGGGAAACCACGGAAAACCATTTTCAGGACTGCCGATAGTGGGATTCGAACCTACTATCTCCCGGATGCAAGCTCACAGCCGCGCGCCTCTACGCGCACGGCCAACTCGCCCGGTGTTGTTGTTGTTAGAGCAAGGCATTCTATCGGAAGTTTGTTTTCTTTTCTACCCCCCTAGTACAGGAATTTACTGCATTTCTTCTTCTTCAACCACTTTTCCCATACCTGTGGGGCCGCGGGCGCGAACCGAGTCGCACATCTGTACTTGGCCCTGTCATACGACCGGATGAGGAGGGATGTAATCACTATTGTATGTTTCTGTAGTGGTTGCTAGTGTGGTGTTGATTGAGTATGAATAGAGAGTGTTGGGACGAACACAAACACCCAGTCCCCGAGCCAGAAGAATTACTCAATAGCTATTACAATCCCCGCCCCGACCTGGTATCGAACCCGGGTCCCCGCTGAACCGAGGGCCTCAATGCTGACCATTGAGTCAAGGAGTCGGACTCGGATTTACTACATTCACCTCCGTTAAACGGAATAAGGTCTTCGGGCAACAGATCCATTTCAAAGAGACATCACCGTAAAGGCCATTAAAGGCCTTGGCGTAGTGGAAGGTGAAAGCTTCTTCAATCGGAACCTCCACACGATGCAGGATAGGGTGGCTAATTCTATGCCCGACTGACTTTGCCCCCGAGATGTAACACAGAATTCAGTTTTGGAGTAAACTGAGGGAACCTCAAGGGCATGTGCCTATCCCGAACTGAAAATCTCATATCTAAACTTTTCGATTTCCTGGCGGTGAATCGAAACCATTTCCTCCAATGGTCAGCATGGTGGCCATCAGTTCCGAGGGGCCTGGTTTCGAATCCCGGCCGGGAACCTTGTCTGGATGGGGTTTTTCTTCTTATTATTACTCATCTTCATCTTCACACAACAAACCACTGCAGGAACATGCAATAGTGGATACATCTCTCCACATAAGTTTGGCGTTAGGAAAGGCATCCGGGCGTAAAACTGAGCTAAATTCATACAAATAGCCGACCCTAGCTAATTTGAAAAGGCCCAGGAAGAATAATAATAAGAAGAAAAGTTTAATATCTGCCATTATTCTTCCTACTGGGGCTGCACCTTTATTAAAGCCACGGCCGCCTCCTTCCCACTCCTAGCCCCTTCCTATCACATCGTCGCCATAAGACCTATGTGTGTTGGTGCGACGTAAACAAATTCTAAAGAAACAGGCCATTTCGGGTAATATAGGTCATATATTTATGTGTCCAATTTGAAATTTGCGTGGAATTACAGCTGTTTGTATGATACGCATAAGAACAACTTTACAGAAATTGTGTTATAACTGAAGCCATTTCTTTTCATTTTCGACTTAGTTAACTACCAGGTTCTTCAGTCTACCGAAACAAATTCAGGATTAAAATAATTTATAAAATACCTGAAAAAGAAAACTTTTAATAATATACTATACATGAAAAATAAACAATTAGAAACAGAATGACATGTTTCGTTCTTATAAGAACATCATTAGGTTCTATCAAATCACATTTTAATTTTTAATGGTATTTCATTAACTGATGTATATTATTAAAAACTGTAAAACTATTTACATTAAATAATGTATAATAATTGTCGAAATGTAAGAACTTATATTAGTGAAGTAGTTGCAGGACCAGTGAATAGAGGGGAACCACGAAAGAAGTACTTCATTAATATAAGTTGTAACACTTCAGGAATTATTAGAAGTCGGTAGCCCACACAGGATTTTAACACAAACGGTTATACATTGCTTGGTAATATACATCAATTCACAAATTAAAAAATTAAAAAGTAATGTGATATGAGAGAATTTGATGTATTCTATCGAGAGCGAAACACGTCAGTCTGTTTTTAACTTAATGATTGTTTTTCAGGCATAGCCTGTTATTATATGTTTTCCTTTTCAGGTATTTCATAAAATTAATTTTCCCTGAATTATCATCGGCAGACTTAAGAACCTAACAGTTACAACATAACATAAATTAATTAAAGACACACAAATGAGTAAGTAATGCATTTCTTGATGCCTCCACGGTCACCAGACCTTATTGCATTAGATTTCTGTCTTTGAGGATGGCTGAAAATCGATGTCTACACAGAAAAAGTAAAGACAAGAGACGAAATGTTCGCTCTTATAATGCATAGTTTTGCCCCCATAGACGAACTACACGTGTTATTTATGTATAAGAGAGCCGAAAATTGCACTGAAGTCAGTGGTAGGACTTTTGAACATATGCTGTAAACTGTTTCAGAGGGTGTAGGTTTATGCATCAATAAATTCATCGATAAATCATTTGTGTTGAACTGTTGGAAATTATGTAAGGTTTCTCCAACAATAATATGTTTGGGTTGTACGGTTGCACTTTATGCAGTAAATATATTAAGAACTCATTTGTGTGTCTTTAATAAATGTTAATATTGTTCTTGTGCGTATCATACATGCAGCTGTAATTCTACACACATCGCACATTGGACACATTGTTGTATGTCATTTTGAACTTGAAATAGCCCATACTGCAGCATCTCGAAATATTTACTATTTCTATTAAAACACCGTATTGACTGCACCATTATGTTTTAGTAACAGACACAGGAAGAACAAAATCTACAATCATCAGCTACTGGTAAATAACCCGTTGCTACAGTTCTTCCTCACCTTGATAACTAGTAAGATAAAGTAGAAAATCTGAGCGCCGTTTCGCCCAGGTCTTTCTTAAACTTTGAAGAATGAGTTGGCCATTATCTTCTTCTTGGCGATCCAAACTTTGCAGGCAGCAACAGTTTGGTGAGGGGTGAACAGGGGAACGCATTCTCTCTTCTCGCACTGAGCTACACCGTGTTAATATCACACTACGACACTACACTAAGCATCTTGTTGTGGCCAGACGGCGACTGAGAAGCTTTGGCATTGACAGTGTCCGTCGTAACCCTCCCTCGTAGTGGTCACTAAATATAGGTCCCAGCCCACCTTAGCGCGAAGAGGATTGCGGAACACTTAGTGAATGACCGCGAAACTCTAGCAAAATTGAGGAAACATCGTCCATCTCTATCTGTTGCACTCGAGCGAACACGTTCTGTGTTGGAGATACATATTTTTATACTTGGTGAATCACAAGGAGTTACCGCCACTTGCGGAGCTGATTTCAGATTTCTGAAGATATTTTGAGAAAAAAAAGGTCATGTGAATTTGTGTCCTGTCTCAATACTTACGTACTATCTCCCGGATGCAGCTCACAGCTGCGTGTCCCTAACCGCACGGCCTAAAATAATTTTAAATTTAAAAAAATACATTTGTCCTTAGTTCTTAGCTTTTGAAGAGTAAAATTAAATTAAATCAACTCTTCAAAAATAAACCTTTATTTAACTGCGTCATGTTCTGAAGCTAAAAATTTGTTTTGAATTCCTGAATTCTTTCGTAGGAGCCTCCGTGGCTCAGGCGGCAGCGCGTCGGCCTCTCACCGCTGGATACCGTGGTTCAAATCCCGGTCACTCCATGTGAGATTTGTGCTGGACAAAGCGGAGGCGAGACAGGTTTTTCTCCGGGTACTCCGATTTTCCCTGTCATCTTTCATTCCAGCAACACACTCCATTCTCATTTCATAGCATCTATCACTCATTAATATAAATCACTTTGGGAGTGGGACACCATCGTAATAACAGCCTATATCTAGTTCATTCATTACATCCCTGACCCGGTCAAGGACTGGAAAACAGGTTGTAGGTGTTCAATTATTTCGTAGATAAATGTTTAAATTTTTAATTACAAAATTACATTTCTCATATGGAATTCAAAACACATATTGAGCTTCAGAACATGAGGCAATTAAATGAAATATTATTTGTGAAGTGTTTTTGTATTTTACCGAGCAGAGTGGCTCAGACGGTTGAGGTGCTGGCCTTCTGACCCCCAACTTAGCAGATTCGATCCTGGCTCAGTCCGGTGGTATCTGAAGGTACTCAAATACGTCAGCCTCGTGTCGGTAGATTTACTGGCACATAAAAACTCCTGCGGAACTAAATTCCGGAACCTCGGCGTGTCCAAAAACCGTAAAAAGTAGTTAGTGAGACGTAAAGTTAATTACAATAATTATAGATGTATTTTATTTTATTCCTCCAACGAAAGGAATGCAGGTAATATGTGCTGCACAAACAAAGTTCAAATTTAATTCTATAAGTGTTGAGATCGGAACACAAACCCCGCCAAACCCCATGGCAGTACAGCCCTTGAAGGGCCATGGACTACGAAGCAACCGCTGCTCAGCCCGAAGGCCTGCAGATTACGAAGTGTCGTGTGGTCAGCACGAAGAATCATCACGGCCGTTATTCTTGGCTTTCTAGACCGGGGCCGCTATTTCACCGTCAGATAGCTCCTCATTTCTAATCACGTAGGCTGAGTGGACCTCGAACCAGCTAGATCCAAGTAAAAAACCCTGACCTGGCCGGGAATCGAACCCGGGGCCTCCGGGTAAGAGGCAAGCACGCTAGCTCTACACCACGGGACCGGCGGAACAAAAGTTAATATGATTTTTTAAACTCAAAATGTCTTCAGCAATTAGCTTCGTAACTAGTGGTAACTCCCTGTATTTATCACATTATAATATATTAACACATTTGATAAATACTGATATACAAGCCTTGAAAAAAGTATTGCGGAAATTTTTCGTATTCACTTTTCAAATTGTACTGGAGGTCCTATATTTTATATTATATATTTGAATTATTTCAGATATATTGCTTAGAATGGCAGTACAGCATATTAAGTGCAACTGAATAATTATTCTCCCACTTTCCCTTCTCTGAATTCCATGTCAGATTCCGTAGCAGATCTATCGTAGCGAGTCACAGTACAAATCTGCAGAATATAGATATAGACAGTCCTGAAATTCTGATCTGAGGTCTATTTCTTAGTGCTCACCGATTTCCTCATACTTTGGCTCCCCAGCTTTATGCTTTATGATGAATTACTTGACCCAGCGTCCGGCTCCATGGCTAAATGGTTAGCGTGCTGGCCCTTGGTCACAGGGGTCCCGGGTTCGATTCCCGGCAGGGTTGGGAATTTTAACCATCATTGGTTAATTTCTCTGACACGGGGGCTGCGCGTCGCCTACGGGCGTCAAATCAAAAGACCTGCACCCAGCGAGCCGAACATATCCTTGACACTCCCGGCATTAAAAGGCATACGCCATTTCATTACTTGACCCATCAAGATTTTTATGTAGTTAATTCAGACGATTCATCTTCCAGTGCAGTGTAAATTCGACAAGAGTTGAAATGACCCGTTGTAAAATATGAGTTGAAAAACAGTATTACAAAAATCGTGTACGAAGACAAAAGCAATCGTGTATAAAATGGGATAATTTTTCAATAACGGAGAAGAGAAGGATAACTGGCATAAAACTGGAAGCTGCTAATAAATCAGAATAATCGGGGATCATATTATTATAAAAACTCTACGATTATTTGCCGATGATATTGTCACTTTATCTGACAGGATCCGAGGCAGTTGCAGAATAGTACGGACACAGTCTTAGCAAGGGAATACCGAATTGAAAGTGGTTTAATGTAAGACAAACAGAAAGAAGAGCAGTCATGAAGTGTGGCTGTGCGGGAAAGCTCAGATTAGGAAATGAAGTCTCGCAGGAAGTTTATGAATATTGCTATTTGCGTAGAAGTATCACAAATGATTGCAGAAGCAAGCAGGAAATAGAAATGTAGACTATTCCAAGCAAGGAATGCTTTCCTTAGGAAAACAAATGTACTACTTTAAACATAGATATGCATATTAGGAAAATGTTTCCGAAGACGTTTGTTTGCAGTGTGACTTTACACGGAAGTGAAACAGCTGATTCAGAGAGGAAGATGATAGAATTCTTTGAAATGCGATGTTACAGAAATACGATGAAATTCATGTGCGTACATTGAATCGAAAATGAAGAGATCCTGAATGAATTTGGTAAGAAGAGAATGTCGAAGGTGAATTTAAGCAGAAGAAGAGAGTGGTTTTATGTCCCACTAACCACAGTTACGGTTTCCGGAGACGCTAAAGTGCCAGAAGTTGTTTTACGTGCCCATAAATCTACCGACACAAGGTTGACGTATTTGCGCACCTTCAAATACCACCGAACTGAGCTGGGATCGAAACTGTTCACTTGGACTCAGAAATCCAGTGCTTAACTGTCTGAGCTACTCAGCCCAGCACTTTGAGATGGAATTTTTACCCGAAGAAAGGACTGGGTAAAAAAATCAAGCATTCAAACCCTGGAAAAAAACTCAAGAAGAGATTGGATGGTTTAGCAGTAGTTAGGATTAATAAAATCAGCTGTGCCCTCACTATAGGTTAGGTATTGAGTTTGGCGACCATTCGATGAATTTTCAGCAGCAATCTAATTGGTTATATATTTGCTAGAGATTTTAACGTCACACTAACACATCGGAGGATTTTGGCGATGCAAGGATGTGAAAGGACTATGATTGGGAGGACAGCAGCCGTGTTTTTAATTAAGGTACAGCCAGAGAATGTGCCTGGTGTGAAAATGGAGAATCGAGCGAGTTAGCCGTGCGGTTAGGGGCACACAACTCTGAGCTTATATTTGGAAGATAGTAGGTAGGAACTCCACTGTCGGCAGCTCTGAAGATAATTTCCCGTGGTTTCCCATTTTCATACCAGGAAAATTCTTGGGCTGTACCTTAAGGCCATGGCCACTTCCTTCCCACTCCTAGTCCTTTCCTATCCCCTCGTCACCATAAAGCCTATCTGTGTCGGTGCGACATAAAACAATTTCAAAAAATGGGAACTACGGAAAACCATCTCTAGGGCTACCGAATGTGGGATTCGAACCCACTATCTCCTGAATGTGAGCTCACAGCTACGCGACCCGAACCACACGTACAACTCGATCGGTAAATACTTGATTAGATGCCAACAGTCAAAAGGTAAAATCGTACCAATAGATCGAATACTTTTTAAATAATGATTTTAGATATTAAAACTGAACAAAGAGGTGTAATTACCATAGAATGATGTATTTCGTATGGTGAAGAGGATATATTCAGATACCTGAAATCACTCTAATCAAATATAAATCACTAAATTTATGCAGACCGGGCGAGTTGGCCATGCGGATAGAAGCGCACACCTGTGAGCTCGCAACCGGGAGATAGTGGGTTCGAACCCCACTGTCGGAAGCCCTGAAGATGGTTTTCCGCGGTTTCCCATTTTCAACCAGGCAAATGCTGGGGCTGTACCTTAAATAAGGCCACGGCCGCTTCCTTCCCATTCGTAGGCCTTTCCAAGCCCATCGTCGCCATAAGACCTATCTGTGTCGGTGCGACGTAAAGCAAGTAGAAAAAATAATATGCAGGTCTTCCGATTTGACGCCCTATAGGCGAAATGCACGTCTGTAGAGATGGTCTACGGTGGATTCTAACGATGAAGACGAGACACACACCTAGCCTCCGAGCCATCGGAATTAACCAATGAAGGTTAAAATCCCCGACCCGGCCGGGAATCGAACCCCGAACTCCCTGGATTAAAGGCCAGCACGGTAACAATTTAGTGGAGCCGGATTGTCATTGTTGTCGTGATTGTTTTTATAAGGTACAAAACCGCGTGATTATCGTCCCATATTAATCAGAAAGATAATTAAGATGAGTATTGAAGTGAACACGAGAAGGAATAACACCAGAAATGGGGTTCTTAAAGGGGGTGGAAGTGAAAGACTCCCTTAGCTTTGGATGCTCTGTTATCTCCGAGCCGACAATGGCCCAAGCTCATAAAACTGATCATCAATTGCATCACACGACTGTTATTAACCGAGATGTGTTCACTCTCTTCGGCTGCCACTCACCTCCACTAGACGGCATTACCACTGAAGAAACAAACTTTACCCGTCAACGACAGGTTCAGCAGGTAGTCTTAAATATGTGGAATTGTAAATATACTTCAATTTACAATGCTCTACTAATTAATAAAACACCTTATGCTTACTGAAGCATACATCACAGACCTAGTTCCATTGCCGCTGCCGGCACAACTCCAGCATCAGCACGTTTTTAGAACCTAACCTTCCACTTATTTTTACCTGAGCAAGGAGTCGCTGATTGTTTTTACTGGCGATACCATGCAGTAATCAATCACTCCTCTACAACGCTGTATTCTAACTAGAAGCAATAAGTGCATGCAATTGGATACATGCTCGCTTACTTTAACCGTCATATCGCACACATCTGCACAACAACCAGTGGGATTTCTTCTTTGATTTGATTTATTTTCCTCAGTGTATTAGAAAGTGGTATCCCGGTGCCGTTGACTGACACCTCAGTGTCTCAAAATATGAGCTCTAGAAATTATTATATTATTTTTTTGCTAGTTGCTTTACGTCGCACCAACACAGATAGGTCTTATGGCGACGATGGGACAGGAAAGGGCTAGGAGTGGGAAGGAAGCGGCCGTGACCTTAATTAAGGTACAGCCCCAGCATTTGCCTGGTGTGAAAATGGGAAACCACGGAAAACCATTTTCAGGGCTGCCAACAGTGGGGTTCGAACCTACTATCTCCCGAATACTGGATACTGGCCGCACTTAAGCGAATGCAGCTATCGAGCTCGGTACTCTAGAAATTAAAGGGACAATAAACAAATGTCCCGTAATTATTAGTTTGATTATACTTAGGTACATTTCAGACCCAATGTTACAACTCTTACAAGGAATGTGACTTTTGTCATTTTTTATACTGGAAGAAAATGACAAAATACAAGAAAAATAAAGCAAATTAACACAATTTTAACACAAATTTACGACTTTCATATTTATGTAATCTGGGCAACTGTTAATTTTTCTCAATTTATATGTCTTTGAATATGAAAATCCAGTCATTTGACCGGGCCAGGAATGGAATGAATGAAGCCCCCATCTAGCAGCAAGGATCGGATTTGTGCCGGTTGTCAAAGCCTGTCGTTCTCCTCTGGGGCAATGATTAATGACTGACAAATGAAATAACATTGGAAAGTGTTGCTCGAATGAAGGGTGACAGGAAAAACTGGACTGCCTGGAGGAAAACCTGACCTCGCCTCCACTTTATCCAGCACAAATCTCACATGAAGTGACCGTTATTTGAACCACGGAACCCAGCGGTGCGAGGTGCGCTGCCGCCTGAGCCACGGAGGCTCTCTTCTTTGCCTTTATAATAGGTTAATTTTAACTGTAATTACACGTCATTTTAACAATTAAATGTCATATCTTGCGTGAGTAAAGAGCCTCCGTGGCTCAGGCAGCAGCGCGCCAGCCTCTCACCGCTGGATACCGTGATTCAAATCCCGGTCACTCCATGTGGGATTTGTGATAGACAAAGCGGAGGCGGGACAGGTTTTTCACCGGATACTCCGGTTTTCCCTGTCATCTTTTATTCCAGCAACACTCTCCACTATCATTTCGTTTCATCTGTCAGGCATTAATCATTGCCCCAGAGGAGTGCGACAGGCCTCGGCAGCCGGCACAATTCCTATCCTCGCCGCAAGTTGGCGGCTTCATTCATTCCATCCCTGACCCGGTCGAATGGCTGGAAACTGGCTATGGATTTTCATTTTCACATTGTTTGAATATTTCTGTTTCAAGCGTGACACGCAACTTTACTTAGCTTTATGAGATTTTCTAAGTCATTAACATTCTTTTAATAAATAATGTTATTGGCTTTACGTCTCACTAACTACTTTTACAGTTTTCGGGGACGCCGTGGTGCCGGAATTTAGTCCCTCCCATAGACTCGTATTCTATTAGAGTATTTATTTATTTATTTATTTATTTATTTATTTATTTATTTATTTATTTAATTATTTATTTATTTATTTGACCATTTCCTTGCCTGAATGGTCAGAGTACTGGTCTTCATTTCAGAGAGCCCTGGGTTTGATTCCTTGCCAGGCTGAGTATTTTACCTACGTATGGTTAATTCGTCTGGCTCGGAGTCTGGGTGTTTGTTTTCGTCTTAAATAATATATCTTCATCTACATACAACAAACCACACTACCAATCACCACAGAAACACGCTGTACTGAGCAGGCTACATTCTTCCATATAGGGATGACGTCAGGAAGGACATCCAGTCATAAAACTAGGCCAAATCCACACAAGTGTCAATAGCAGAAAATACGGGGAAATATCAGAGAGAAAATTATGATTTATTTATTTATTTATTTATTTATTTATTTATTTATTTATTTATTTATTTATTTATTTATTTATTTATTTATTTATTTATTTGTCCAACTCATTCACTGAATGGTCAGCGTAGAGGCCTTCGGTTCAGAGGGTCCCGGGTCGATTCCCGGCCGGATCGGTGATTTTAATCGTGTTTGATTAATTCTTCTGGGTCGGGGACTGGGTGTTTGTGTTTGTTCCAACACTTTCCTCTTCATATTCAGACTACACACTACATTACCAACCACCACAGAAACACGCAATAGTGATTACATCCTTCCATATAAGGTTGGCGTCAGGAAGGACATTCGGCCGTACAACACGACCAAATCCACATGTGCAACACAGTTCGCACCCGCAACCCCACGGGTGTTGGAAAGCGACAGAAGAAAAAGAAAAAGAAGTGTTTATTTATTTATTTATTTATTTATTTATTTATTTATTTATTTAACAATAAACTGACTATGGTTCGGAACTGTCTTTCTTCATGCATTTATAACAGAGGCCAAGAAAAGAATTCCACAGAAAGAATACATTCCTTACGGTATTCGGAGGTTCAATCTACGGGTTCTGACGGTAACTATTATGAATTAGGTCATTTTGTATGGAATTACTGCTTTTGGTGTAGGGATAGTGAACCTGCCTCTTTCCTGGAGACATCAGGTTCGATTCCAGCCAGTCGAAGGATTTTAACTCTATACTTGAACGTGGTTCATTCAGTCTCGTGAAATGAACTGGGAAGCTAGGCTATAAGAGACATATCGGACACGGTGAAGAAAAGCCTTCAGTAGGATTGACCACGTGCCATCCAATATTTGTAGGCTTCTGGGCTGGGCAGCGGTCGTCATGGTAAGCCACGACCCGAAATGGAAGAGATGTGCCACTTTTCTTATGACTCCAAGCACTATCACTAATTGGACAGGTGCCGCACCTCCACTGCTGGCGCGTCGCTCACATGCGGAAGGCTGTGTGTTACACTCCGTTTGCTAATTTGATGGGTTCTCGTCGCTTTCGCCTTTAAACTTGTGTAAGAAATTCATTTGACTTAGTAAAGGAGGCATAAGAGCTACCCACCGTCGAAAGAAATTCTATCTTCTGTTTTAATGTTTCTTAAATTGAAAGATTGATGTAGATCTGTGGAAAATGATGGAAACATTGCAATAATATATTCATTTAGGAACGATTTATCGCTACATTTTTATTTTTTTAAATGAACCCACTGTAAATATTTCGATACAAAATATCCTGGAGTGCAAGCAGTATTTCCGAGTAAGTTTGCTTCGCGGTTCGAGTCGCGTAGCTCTGAGCTTATACTCGGGAGATAATGGGTTCGAATCCCACCGTAGGCAGCTCTGAAGATGGTATTTCGTGCTTTCGCATTTTCACACTAGGCAAATGTTGGAGCTGTACCTTAGACTAATTAAGTCCACGGTCGTTGACTTCCCAATCCTGAGTCGCCAAAATCCTTCGATGTGTTAGTGCGACTTTAAACCACTAGAAACGAGCTCGATTGAAAGGAATGAGCACATTGTCATAGAACCTTTTCGGCTGGTTAATACGTGGAAGTTTATCTACACTTCGATAAGATAAGGGGGTAATTCTATGATTTAGAACGTGCTTCAAATGTAGGTTATCATTTGCTACAAATTGACGAAAATATTGCACGGTACTTGTAGAATCACGCATATTCTACGACCAGTCCGGCTCCATGGCTAAATGGTTAGCGTGCTGGCCTTTGGTCACAGGGGTCCCAGGTTCGATTCCCGGCTGAGTCGCGAATTTTAACCATAATTGGTTAGTTTCGCTGGCACAGGGACTGGGTGTATGTGACGTCTTCATCATCATTTCATCTTCATCACGACATGCAGGTCGCCTACGGGCGTCAAATCAAAAGACCTGCACCTGGCGAGCCGAACATGTCCTCGGATACTCTTGGCACTAAAAGCCATTCGCCATTTCATTTCAATACGGGAAATTTGTTAATTGGACAAATGCATAAATCTATTAAAAAGACAAGACATATTTTATTACGAAATATCATAGAAAGGAACGAAGTATGCAAAATGTGAGGCAAATTATTCGGATCGAGAATACTCAAAATTTTCAAATATTCATATTACTGGAAGGGAGTGGACGGTCCATGAACCTTTCATACCCTGTCCATACAAGGGCCTATCTGCAGATGAGGGGCATATTTCTTTCTGGACTCATACTTCCTGCTAGACAGTTCAATAATAATAATAATAATAATAATAATAATAATAATAATAATAATAATAATAATAATAATAATAATAATAATAATAATAATAATCATAATAGTTCTGTAGTTCTTAACGGACCGACTTTTCCGTATAATTTTTCTTTCCAGTACTTCTAATTTATTCAGATTGTAATAATAATAATAATAATAATAATAATAATAATAATAATAATAATAATAATAATAATAATAATAATAATAATAATAAGAATAATAATATGGTTTACGTCAATTCATCTCTTGTCCGACTCGTTGGCTGAATGGTCAGCGTACTGGCCTTTGGCTCAGAGGGTCAGGGTTCAATTCCTGGCCGGGTCGGGGATTTTACCCTTCATTGGTTAAATCCAATGGCGCGGGGATGGGTGTTTGTGCTGTCCCCAACATCGCTGCAACTCACACATAACACGACAACAACACGCAGTTACCGACACATGGCAGATGCCGCCCACCCTCATCGGAGGATCTGCTTTATAAGGGCTGCACCCGATTAGAAATAGCCACACGTAGTAATAATAATAATAATTATTATAATTATTACTATTCTTCTTCTTCTTATTATTATTATTATTATACTTCATCTTATGTTGGTCTAAGGGGATACCAGAGTCATGGAACTTTAACATGGAAAGGAATTCTTAAACGTGGCACTAAATCCGCCGATCCGACTCTCCCGTATTTAAGTACCCTTAAATGTCAACCGATTGCGCCGACGTCCGAATTCGCAACGTTCATTATACGAGACGACCGCCTGAACAACTGATTTACTCATTCTGATCTACAGGGAAATATGCCAGCACACGTCCCCTTAATTAAGACGTACGCGGCACCAGTTGAATAGCTGTAAGCTTTCATTCGAGCGTGGGTTCGAGTCCCACTGTCATGAAAGCAGCAAACCTTTACATGGTAATCGATATCGTGATTATAGCCATAGTCTAGCTTTTCGAGGAGTTCGAACTACAGGGATGTGACCTTTCATTTGAAAACTCGCACGGCGATGGCCGGGATTCCCTACATCACCGACTTGATAAGAAGCTAGCGACAATGTCACTCGGGTATCTCACTCCATCCCATCGTCGGTAGACTTGAAAAAGATTGTTTTCAATGGTTTCCCATTCTGACATCAGAAAAATGCTCGGGCCATAACTTAATTAAAGCAACGGTACTACAGTATTTTTGGTCCTTCTTCCAGGTTGAATAGTGTTGTTTTTTGTACCTTTCATACAGTGTGCTGACGTTTTGAACACATTGCAGTGTTCGTTATCAAGGCGACTGAAATACCCTACTC
This sequence comes from Anabrus simplex, assembly GCF_040414725.1. Classification (NCBI taxonomy): domain Eukaryota; kingdom Metazoa; phylum Arthropoda; class Insecta; order Orthoptera; family Tettigoniidae; genus Anabrus; species Anabrus simplex. The sequence continues at coordinate 172,882,414 of NC_090266.1, read as the reverse complement.
GATCCGAGGTAATCAGTCCCGCCGGGTTGAGTGACTCAGGCGGTTGAGGCGCTGGCCTTCTGACCCCAACTTAGCAGGTTGAATCCGGGCTCAGTCCGGTGGTATTTGAAGGTGCTCAGATACGTCAGCCTCGTGTCGGTAGATTTGCTGGCACGAGAAAGAACTCCTGCGGAACTCAATTCCGGCACCTCGGCGTCTCCGAAACTGTAAAAGTAGTTAGTGGGACCTAAGTCCATTGTTCTTCTTATTATTATTTATCTGTTTAGCCTCCAGGGTCGGTTCTTCCCTCGGACTCAGCGAGGAATCCCACCTCTACCGCCCCAAGGACAGTGTCCTGGAGCTTCAGACTCTGGGTCGGGGATACAACTCGGGAGGATGACCAGTACCTCGCAAAGGCGGCCTCACCTGCTATGCTGAACAGGGGGCCTTGCGGGAAATGGGAAGATTGGAAGGGATAGACAAGGAAGAGGGAAGGAAGCGGCCGTGGCCTTAAGTTAGGTACCATCCCGGCATTTGTCTGGAGGAGAAGTGGGAAACCACGGAAAACCACTTCCAGGATAGCTGAGGTGGGAATCGAACCCACCTCTACTCAGTTGACCTTCTGAATCTGAGTGGACCCCGTTCCAGCCCTCGTACCACTTTTCAAATTTCGTGTCAGAGCCGGGAATCGAACCCGCGCCTCTGGGGGTGGCAGCTAATCACACTAACCACCACACCACAGAGGCGGATTCCGTTATTATTATTATTATTATTATTATTATTATTATTATTATTATTATTATTATTATTATTATTATGTGACCAGTTTCCCATGTATTTCGCCCTCTCCTTTCATGACAATATAAACAACCTTCAGACATTAGTGTATTCAACTAAACAATTCGTAAAATCCGTGTGATAAATCTCCTCGTTAATGCCATTGTCTCCGTTTCCCTTGTACCACTTCCTATATACAGACGTCAAACACTTTGTACTGCCTAAAAGCATGACGTAACACAGAGTGTTCTAAGAGCCACACAGTGATAGCTGAAGAGCCCTTGGCAGAGAAAGTGCTCTTCAACTCATTGTAAGAAGTCATTTGGCTTACTGAGCAGCGTTAAAACGTGCTCTATATATAGCATTAGAGGGCAGAACGCAGGAGGAAGACATTCCGTAATTTACGACGTAAATAATGCATCGATTTGCGCCTCACTTACAGGTGTATAACAGGCCTGAAATTTCACGACTAGAATCCAGTATATCTGATAATCTGTTAATTCAGTTTTGGCACTCGAACATCCGGTTATCGTTTATCTGCGATGTTTTCATTCCGGAGGATGGTTGGATCCTCAAATAATACCTGTTACTGGGCAATAGGTAAACAGCAAAAACCGACGGCTGAACAATAATAATACCGTAAGGTATGATGAAGAGCGAGGTTGTTTGCCATTACTGCCCTCACTAGATCAGAAAATGCTATTCCAGCACAACCGTCGCAACGAGTTGGAGCTTTTATAATATCCAGACGCACTAGTTATTCACTGAATGTCATTAATCAGAACCAACCATCTGTTAGTAGCTTTAATCCTGTCGCTGGCATAAATAAAACTGGGACTTCGATAAGGGCTACATTTTATTGTGGCCTATGCCAAGAGACAGATGCGAAAGTACTGTATCCATCACGTAATCCGGTTGTGGTATTATAGGAAAAGGAAGGGAGTAAAAAGACACTAAAATTGTGTTCATAACCACACAGTAAGCAGTTATACGTATTGTACCAGGCTTTGTGTTTCTAGACGTATATTACCATTTCTTTTTTTAATTACAGACTATACATTTCTTTTTCCGTATTGATGGTTCAACTCTTACAATGATATACTGTGTGTATTATTTATTGATCCTCCTTTTCAATACAATATTTCATCTCTTTCGTTCGTTCTTTCTTTCTTTCTTTCTTTCTTTCTTTCTTTCTTTCTTTCTTTCCTTCTTTATTTATTTCTTTCTTTCTTAATCCGTTTACCTTCCAGGATTCAGAGAGGGATCCAACCTCTACCGCCTCAAGGGCAGTGTCCTGGAGCATGAGACACTGGGTTGGGGATACAACTTGGAAGGAGGACCAGTACCTCGCCCAGGTGACCTCACGTGCTATGCTGAACAGGGGCCTTGTGGGGGAAAGGGAAGATCGGGATGGATAGACAAGGAAGAAGAAAGGAAGTGGCTGTGGCCTTAAATTAGGTACCATCCCGGCATTTACGTGGGGAAGAAGTGGGAAAACCACGGAAAAGCACTTCGAGGATAGCTGAGGTGGGAATCGAACCACACTCTACTCAAATGACCTCCCAAGGCTGAGTGGACCCCGTTCCAGTCCTCGTACCAATTTTTCAAACTTCGTGGCAGAGCCGGGAAACGAACCCGGGCCTCTGGAGGTGGCAGCTAATCACACTAACCACTACACCACAGAAGCGTACTATTTCATCTCTTAAGATGTTTATTCAGACATGTTTCGACTACTTATGTGTCATATTCAGTTACCTATATTAGTTAAAACATTCTTCATCTTCTTTTCCTACTCCTATTTTCCTCTTTGTGGGGTCGTGGGTGCGAACTGCGTTGCATATTTGGTCCTGTTTTACGGCCGAATGCCCTTCCTGATGCCAACCCTATATGGAGGGATGTAATCACTATTGTGTGTTTCTGTGGTAGTTGTTAGTGTGGTAAGTTATATGAATATGAAGAGGAGAGTGTTGGGACGGACACACACACCCAGTCCCCGAGCCAAACGAATTAATCAGAAGCGATTAAAATCCCCGACCCGGCCGGGAATCGAACGCGGGTCCCGCTGAACCGAAGGCCAGTACGCTGATTATTCAGCCACCGAGTCGGATATATTAATTAAAACATCATCAGATTAAAATATGTAGGCCTATGTATGCATACACCTTAAATAATAAGGAATCTACAATGTATATTTCAATCTTTTTTTTTTTTTTTGCTAGTTGTTTTACGTCGCACCGACACAGATAGGTCTTACGGCGACGATGGGACAGGAAATGGCTAGGAGTGGGAAGGAAGCGGCCGTGGCCTTAATTAAGGTACAGCCCCAGCATTTTCCTGGTGTGAAAATGGGAAACCACGGAAAACCATTTTCAGGGCTGCCGACAGTGGGGTTCGAACCTACTATCTCCCGAATACTGGATACTGGCCGCACTTAAGCGACCGCAGCTTTCGAGCTCGGTATATTTCAATCTCATAATGTTTCAATTGACATAGGTCACTGAAGATGACTCATAAATAGTCGAAACATGTCTGAATAAACATCCTAAGAGATGAAATACTGTACTGAAGAGGAGGATCAATAAATACATATATCATTTCTGCACAGTGTAGCAGGCTAGTAAGAAAGGGCAATTCTTTTAGCCCATAATTGGTCCAATCAAATCGTATCACGACAACTAATACTACATTTCATCGCTTCATATCAAACCCCAAACCCCATGGCACTACAGCCCGTGAAGGGCCTTGGCCTACCAAGCGACCGCTGCTCAGCCCGAAATCCTGCAGATTTCGAGGTGTCGTGTGGTCAGCAGGACGAATCCACTCGGCCGTTATTCTTGGTTTTCTAGACCGGGGCCGATATCTCACCGTCAGATAGCTCCTCAATTCTAATCACGTAGGCTGAGTGGACCTCGAACCAGCCCTTAGGTCCAGGTAAAAATCCCTGACCTGGCCGGGAATCGAACCGGGGACCTCCGGGTAAGAGGCAGGCACGCTACCCCTACACCACGGGGCCGGCTCGCTTCATATCAAGAGTTTAGAAAATTAGCGAGTGAGCTGGCCGGTCGCATAGCTGTGAGCTTGCATTTGGGACATAGTTGGGTTCGAATCCCACTGTCAACAGCTCTGAATATGATTTTCCGTGGTTTCCCATTTTCACACAAGGCAAATGGCAAATTAAGGCCGCTACCTTCCAAATCCTAACCCTTTCCCGTCCTACACCACCGAAAACTTTCGATGCGTTAGCGCGACGTTAAACCACAAACAAAAGCTGAGTTCATCAGATTTTATGGTTTGTTGTAAGGTCATAGTTTGTGGTATACACTGACTGAGCAAATGTCATGTGATAGCGGAGCACTGATGCGCAGGTGTGTTGTCTGCGCACCACACGCCCCCTGTGCCAGCGGCGGTTGTATAGGAGACCTTGTGAGTAGTGGTTGTGCATGTGATAGGTGTAACATGGAACGTCGTCGTGAGCTCACACCGTTCGAACGGGGTATGGTGGTTGGTGCCCGACGAATGGGAAGTGCGATTTCGGAAGTGGTGCGGGAATTCGGCATCCCACGATCAACCGTGTCCAGGGTGTATCGTGAATGGTTGAATGCGGGTGTCATCGTCCACAACGGTGCTAGACACGTCTCCCAGTGGACAATCCGTAGGAACATGGGTTCCATGGGGGTATGGAAGCCAGCGCCGCACACGGGTGCCACTGTTAACCCAACGTCTTCGGGCACAATGACGCGCATTTGTCGCCAGTCACCAGGATGGACACTCGAACAATGGCGTAACGTGATATGGTCGGACGAATCACGATTTCAACTGAACCATGCCGATGGGAGGCACCGTGTATGGCGCAGACCACATGAAGCGATGGATCCCGCCTGCCTCGAAGGTTTGGTCCAGGGCGCTGGTGTCTCTGTTATGGTCTGGGGTGCATTTTCCTGGTATGGATTGTGCCACCTAGTTGTTCCGGAAGAGACTTTGGATGGTACGCGGTATGTTCAGCTGCTCGGAGACCAACTCCACCCATTTTTGGCCTTCCAGCGCCCAGACGGTTCTGCGGTGTTTCAAGATGATAACGCGCCGCCACATCGCTCCCACGTCGCCCGGGAATGGTTCCAGAAACATGCAGCGGAGGTCCAACGACTGCCATGGCCACCCAGGAGCCCCGATATGAACTCTATCGAGGATATCTGGGATGTCCTTGAACGCAGGCTCCGTACCATGGATCCTGCACCCACGAACAGACCAGCATTGGCGGCCGCTCTGCAAACGATTTGGTATCAGCTACGTCCAGAGGACTACCAGGGACTTGTCGACACACTTCCACGGCGTCTCACTGCAGTTCGCAGGGCCAGAGGAGGCCCCACGCGCTATTAGGTGACAATCCCATGACATTTGCTAAGTCAGTGTATATTGCTATATTATTGCGGTCTCTGTTGCTATATGAGGTTCTTCAGGGAAAAGTATCAAATTGTTGCAATAATTAGTATATATTTAAGGAGATGCCGGAGTTGGGAAATAACTGAGTAATAATAATGCCAGGCTGAGTGGCTCAGATTGTTGAGGCGCTGGCCTTCTGATCCCAACTTGGCAGGTTCGATTCTGGCTCTGTCCGGTGGTATTTGAAGGTGCTCAAATACGTCAGCCTTGTGTCGGTAGATTTACTGGCACGTAAAAGTATTCTGCGGAACTAAATTCCGACACCTTGGCGTCTCCGAAAACCTTAAAAGTAGTTAGTGGGACGCAAAGCCAATAACATTATTATTATTATTATTATTATTATTATTATTATTATTATTATTATTATTATTACTCGTCGAGTTACTTTGCAGCAGATGCAAATTTTACTGGTAATTTACTTCTTGAAATAAAATTGCAATTTATTTTACTTATATGTTTCGTATGATAAAAATGAGGATACATTCTAACAAACAGTATTAGAAATTAATAACTACCGGGAGAGTTGGCCGTGCGGTTAGGGGCGCGCGGCTGTGAGCTTGCATCCGGGAGACAGTGGGTTCGAGTCCCACTGCTGGCAGCCCTGAAGATGTTTTTCCGTGGTTTCCTACTTTCACACCAGGCAAATGCTGGGGCTGTACCTTAATTAAGGCCACGGCCGCTTCCTTCCAACTCCTAGGCCTTTCCTATCCCATCGTCGCCATAAGACCTATCTGTGTCGGTGCGACATAAAACCACTGGCAAAATTAATAATTTACTATAAGCTTAATACAATATTTTTAGAGTTAATTGTAGCTAGCATTTCGGTATATGCCCAGTGTATTTAGCTAATTGATAGTATCTGCAGTAGCACTGTGTATATCCTGGATCGATCCTATACATCTTTTCCTTGGGCATTACATGGCGACGTGCGGGGTGGTGTGAGGAACTCTGTCACAGTTACAGAATGGGCTTTCCTTTTTTTTCCCATTTATGCATCCATTATTTGTTCGAATTCTATTCAGGGATTACCATTCTTTTCTTGGTAAGTTGAAACCAAGTGGTGCGCTGCATGGGTCGATGATTCAATCCTGTGGTGGTTAGGATTTGAAGTGACCCATTCTTCACGCCAGGACTGGTCAGAATTGAAATTGAGTTTATGAGTTCCTCACCTAGCTTCCGTGGAGGGTTCCTGGATTTCAATCTCTCTGGTTTCTGGGGACTAGAATCCTGGCGTATGGGCAGTCGAGGTTTCCTGCGACATATTTTCCATTCCTTTAGCGGTGCTGCATCTCTTCTTATGTGAGCGGGATAGATGTTGGATACAACTGGTAGCCACTTTAAAGGAGTACATTTGATGGTGCCTGATTTGTTCTCACCCTGTCATTCAATTGGGTATCAACTTTTGCAGTGCGTGCTCTGTTAAGCCATACAGGACAACAGTACTCTGTTTGGAGAACTGTTGCCTGCTCCATTGAGTCTGTGCAAGACCTTCCTTGCTCTTATCTTTTCCACAATATCACAGAGATGTTGTTTATACGTCAGTGCCCGATCCATTGCGACTCCCAGATGTTTTGGGCAAGGGTTATGAATTTCTATTGAGGTATGTGATTGGCTTTTTGATTATCTAAATGGAAGGAACTAACTTCAGGTTTTTTAAACTTAAATTTAAATTGGCATGCATTGAAATACTTATTCAAGTTACGGAGTTTCTCTGTGAGTACATTATCAGCTGTTTTGAAATCAGTGGATTGGGATGTTCATATATGAATTTCCTGGAATCAGTTACTGAAAGACCTGCGGTGCAGATGCTGAATAGTAGTGGAACAAGGTCTGGTCCTTGTGATAAACTATACGGGTTGCTCACACTGCCTTTTTAGTGTACTTCGAACACACTATCGCAGGGTCTCTCAGGGTGCATGCACCAGTGCATTGCACTGTGTACGGTGTAAAAGACGACTTCGCTTGGTTGACCAGAGTGCAGACCTCCACTCCTCGATTTAGAGCAACAGCGCTGTCTCTCTCTTTTCCCACGCCTGTCTCGCTCGCTCCGACTGTCCCCCTCTTCCTCACTTGCTCCGTAGCGCTCCAAATACGAGCCGAGTTGAGCCGAGCTCAGCCGAGTCGCTCCGAGACGACGCGCTGATCTAAGCCAAGCCGAGTGGGACCGATGCACTGTGAACAGGAACTCTGCGCCTCACTTTGCACGCGTGAGATTTTGGGCGTTTGAGAGGCCCTGTTCTATTGCGTAGCATGTTGTTGAGTAGTGTCGCGATGGTCTTACAGGGAATAATCTTCAAGAAATTCAGAATCATTTCTTGTTGCCGTACTGTGTCATAAGCTGATGTCAAGCCCACAAATATTACAATGGTCTTATGTTTGTCTTGAAATGCATTCTTGTTTTGGCTAGTGATTGCAGGTACCTGACCACAACAGCTTCGGTTTTGTCTAAATCCGGCTTATTCGGTTGATGTGTGTTGAAAGGTTGTGGTATTTCAATTAGTTTGTACCATATGCTTGAGAGTGCGATTGTTCGATAATCTTCAGAATTATATCCACCTTTCTCCGGCTGTATAATGGCAAATATTTGAGTTCTCTTGAGCAAGGACGGGAAAGCAAAATTTCATTAAAGAATTTAACTAGCCAGACTAGAGTTCTAGGTCCGCGAAGTTTCAAAAACTCTGGGTATATTACATCCACTCATGCTGATTTGCCTGGCTTTATTTCTTTCAGAGCTGTTGTGGTCTCTACAACAGGGAATTCTCCTGAGAATTGGGAGGATAGTTCAGCCAAGAATAGTTTAGTTCTTTTTTTCTTCTTTTAGGTTTTTAGGTTTCGCCTTTGTTGACATCAGATGATCTCTTGGATATACTGACATTTCTCTTGGCTGCAATTCCTGGGGATAATTATGAGCTCTTACTCATGTATTTGAGAGTAATACTTCCAAGTTTCCTCAGAAGTGTCCATGCTTTTCTACTTGAGTTTTGGAAAGTCATACTTCCTGTCATTGTATTCAATTTCTCTTTCCTGGCAGGATCTAAGTAGTTTATCGGCAATTTCTGGTCTATTTATGAGTTGGCGTTCTTCAAGTAACTAATCATACCTTCTGTTCCAGGAATGTATTCTTTCCTAAGTCCTCTCAGCATATATTCCTTTTATCAATTGGTTTACGTCACTCACACACAGATAGGTCTTACGGGGACGATAGGATAGGAAATTGCTAGGAGGGGAAGGAAGTGATCACGTCGTTAATTAAGGTACATCCCCAGGAATTGCCTTGAGTGAAAATGGGAAACTACGGAAAATCATCTTCAGGGCTGCCGACAGTGGGATTCGAATCCATTATCTCCCGGATGCAAACTCACAGCTATGTGACCCAAATCGCGCAGCCACTTGATGGACATATTAACCAAAAATCGTTTACAGTTGTCGATTTTTTGGTGAAATCCATTGAATGTTGTAATCCAGCTTATTAGTGAAGGCTGTCCGACTCGTTGGCTGAATGGTCAGCGTACTGGCCTTCGGTTCAGGCGGTCCCGGGTTCGATTCCCGGCCGGGTCAGGGATTTTAACCTTCACTGGTTAATTCCAATGATCCGGGGGCTGGGTGTTTGTGCTGTCCCCAACATTCCTGCAACTCACACACCACACATAACACTATCCTCCACCACAATAACACGCAGTTACCTACACATGGCAGATGCCGCCCACCCTCATCGGAGGGTCTACCTTACAAGGGCTGCACTCGGCTAGAAATAGCCACACGAAATTATTGTAGTGAAGGCTTTCTTATGACCTTTTTCCAAAATCCCAGCGGGATACAGGCGTTGATCTTATTACTGGAACTTCGATGTTAAATTTTACAAGAATAGGTCTGTGCTTACTTCGAGGAAGAATGTTCAGTATGTTTCTGTTTCACTGTAAACATCTTCCACGCTCGAATGGGTTCATGTCTTTGTTCCATCTGCATGAGTGAAAGGAGCCTCTATCTTTGGCATCATACATTAGGAAGAAATCCTCTGCTTCAGACCAGTTCAACATGCCAAGGCCGTCTGCATTAGTGTCTTCATAGCCTCAGGTAGTACTCCGACTGTGAAAATCTCCCATGATGACTGATGGATGATGTACATTCTGGATAGCTTCTTTACACCAAGTTTGAGATGGTGATGTACAAATATTAAAATACTTACTACTTCCAAACCTGCTACTTTAACCCTGGTAATAAAGATGTTATTAGAACTTGTATCCAGAATGTCTACTTGGTCTACCGATATGTTATTTCGGATATGCGTACTGGTGTCATAACTGTTATGGAAAGTAGCCGCAGCAAGACTGAATTCTGGCCATTTACATCTGAAGTGAAGCTGATTTTGGTCTTAACAATGCATTTTTTGCATGTGAAAAACTATAAGTGACTTCCTTTAAGACGTGCAGTAATTGTAATTTTACAGATTACCTGTTGAAAAAGTAATTTGTAACTGAGTAAAATATTTCTGAGGTAACTGTACAGTAATTCAGCCCATTTACCAATTTTGTGTACTTTCCTCATCACTGGAGATCAGTGTATATGCATTCATTTTTCTACCCTATGTGCAAATATCTACACAGAGAACTATCGATACCTCATCTGCCATCTCAGTTATTAGAAACATAAATAGGAACTTTTTCTTAATGTTTGTAAATCTAAAATATTGTCTTGTACTAGTCTGGTTAGATTTAAGAGAAGCCATTCTGACTTAATATTAAACTAAGTCAAACCCCATGGTACAACACCTGCGAAAGCCCATGGCCTACCAGTCAATCGCTGCTCAGCCCATCCCGAAGACATTCAGATTACGAGATGTCGTAAAATAAAGATATACTACATACTTATATATACTTAATGACAGTAAGCTAATTAATACTCTGTATACAATTAATTACATATTCCTTTTGCCAATATTAACTGCTTGCTCCTTGTAAGATATCCAAATATATTTTGTTTACAAATTTAAAGGATTCCTTTAGGCGTTAGTCCACGATTTCGTATTTCTCCACCAGCCAGTGGCCCACCGAGTTCGTAATACTTCTAAAATGTTCACCTCTCTCAGAGTAGAGATTTATTTCACCACACACACATGTAGGGTCTTCAGTTATTTTGAACCTAAAGAAGTATTCACCTGTGGCCTGTGCTCATAGCTGTCACAGTATACTGGGTATATTTTAATTTTCAAACTACTCCGTACATTAGGAAATTATGATTTTGTTATGCTTCCGTTTGTAGTATTTTCCCACTCGCTCTCCCACAATCGAATGGTTTCCTCCCTCAGGTATACTATGTTTGGTCGTTTTACAAATAAATACTTTTCTTAAATTAATTTTTATTTTACAATTGGCTTTACGTCGCACCGACACAGATAAGTCTTCTGGCGACTATAGGATAGGAAAGGCCTAGGAGTGAGAAGGATGTGGCCGTGACCTTAATTAAGGTACAGCCCTAGCATTTGCCTGGTGTGAAAATAGGAAACAACGGAAAACCATCTTCACGGCTGCTGACAGTGGGGTTAGAATCCACTATCTCCCGGATGCAAGCTCACAGCTGGGCGGCCCTAACCGCACGGCCAACTCGCCCGGTAAATTGAAATACTATTGTGTCCAATGTTATTTCAACAGCTACAGAATTTCAGAGGCGCAGAAGTGCTGTAATTTTTCTCTAAATGTCTAAACAGATTTACATCAGTATTTCGAATTTAAGCCCTCTTAAATGCCAAATGACTGCGTTGAATTTAACCCCACAAATTTCAATACAGAATGAAATCTTTTTCAACGAACTACGCTTAGTAACTGGTTCTACATGCTACATCTTATTAATAATAATAATACTAACAATATGTGCGTAACATCCATTGAATAGCTATTGATTTCAAGAGACTGCTAGAATTTCATTCTGAAAATTGTGCTTTCTTCCATTCAACTCTCTTTTCCCGTATAAGGCGAGTACTATATCCCAGTATGAAAACTCTCCATTCAAATATCGCTTTGAAGGAAGTATTACGAAATGCTCCGGAATATTTTGTATGGCCTTATCTTAGCAATGGCCGCAATTTACCTTATGAGGCACCGTACAATATTTTGGGATGGCTTCCAAAGAGATTTGCGGCCAAGATTGTAAACACTCGTCTTAGACTTCTGAAATCTTGCAATTGTCAGTGGAGTTCGGGACTTGGGCATTTTTGTAGATGTTAATTGCTATCAGGTGCCGGAGTATGTTTGGTTTTCAAGTCTATGTAACTGGATGGATGTGTAATCTGTGTGTATGGCATATAGCATTAGAGAGACGTTGAATCGTCCTCGCTAGTCAGGACAAAACCGTACCTCACCACTTCGAGGGAGTCGGGAACTAAACTCAGGTCCATGATCAGTAGTAACCTCTGAACCAAGCCAGTGGTCAAATTTGGCTACTCTATGCCAAACTGATGATGCAAGCATTATTCAATTGGAAAGGAATGTCACATTTCCATTTTACTAACACCATTCACGCCAAAATCGACGCTGGAATCCTTCGCGGCAACACGCAACATGGCGAGATACATCTACATGAATTACGACCTTGACTCTCGGTTTTCTTCTCCAGGTACTCCGGATTTCCCTGTCATCTTTCATTCCAGCAACACTCTCCAACCGGGCGAGTTGGCCGTGCGTGTAGAGGCGCGCGGCTGTGAGCTTGCATCCGGGAGATAGTAGGTTCGAATCCCGCTATCGGCAGCCCTGAAAATGGTTTTCCGTGGTTTCCCATTTTCACACCAGGCAAATGCTGGGGCTGTACCTTAATTAAGGCCACGGCCGCTTCCTTCCAACTCCTAGGCCTTTCCTATCCCATCGTCGCCATAAGACCTATCTGTGTCGGTGCGACGTAAAGCCGCTAGCAAAAAAAAAGAACACTCTCCAATATCATATCATCTGTCAATCATTAATCATTGCGCCAGAGGAGTGCGACAGGTTTCGGCAGCTGGCACGATTCCTATCCTCGCCGAAAGATGGGGGCTTCATTCATTCCATCCCTGACTCGGTCAATGACTGGAAAACAGGTTGTAGGTTTTCATTTCACTCGAGGTTTTTCTGCTTTCCTCTCCACTGCTGGTTTTCACTCATTGAAGGCTGTGCAATCCAAACTGTAGGGGTTTGTATAATTTTTCTGTCGCTTATATGGGTAATTAACATGTCTATTTCGGGGTCTTGCAGTGGAAATACTGAAGGCAGCTAATTTTTTGTAAGTTATCATCTCTTAGCACATCGATTATATCATCAGACTTTCAAAGGAAGGTTTCGAGATAAAGGACATGACACTCTCCCTCTGTGAATAATTTTCAAGGACAGAAAATTTCTCCAGCGAAAAATCATAACTCTCTTCAGATTAACCAATTTACTTTCGAATCATCCTGCATCATTTGTAGTTTCATCAACAATTCAGTTCAGATATTCTTTCTCAGATCGTTAGAACTCCAACCTGCAACCACTGTGTTGAAAATTCGGGTGTCAGAATATAAATGTAGTAAGTGAGCATATTGAGATATCATGGCTACTTTAAAGTGACAGATGTTCTTCGAAAATAAAATTCGTTCACTAGATCATACCCACAGAGCTCTCAGTTCATTCGTCGAAAACGACACATCTGGCGTGTTTTTAGCCTGGTCCTTGGTACCTGACTCACCAACTCCCCCACATAACAATGATTTACCTTGGCAACTTTTGGCAGCTACATATTATGTTGTCTACGTAAAGTGCGTGTGTGGTCTTTTCTATACATAACACTAGCATAGCATGACTAAACTATTAGGTATAGCTTGTTAATTTCCATAAACATGGAACATGTATGAAAATTTCGTACTACTCCAAATACTACTACCAATAATAAAATAAATCGCCGGGCTGAGTGGCTCAGACGGTTAAGGCGCTGGCTTTCTAACCCCAACTTGGCAGGTTCGATCCTGGCTCAGTCCGGTGGTATTTGAAGGTGCTCAAATACGACAGCCCCGTGTCGGTAGATTTACTGGCACGTAAAAGAACTCCTGCGGGACTAAATTCCGGCACCTCGGCGTCTCCGAAGACCTTAAAAAGTAGTTAGTGGGACGTAAAACAAATAACATTATTATTATTATTATTAATAAAATAAATCACTTTTCTTCTTTTGCCTGGCCATTCTCCAATTATTTGGCATCAGCATCACATTTCAATTTGGGTCTGTTTTACGGCAGGATGCCCTTCCTGAAAACCTGACAACTTGTAAGCGGAGTGATGTATTCACTATTCCATTGCGTACCTCCGTGGTGGATGGTGGTATGATGTGTTGTGCGTATGTAAAATGGTGTGTATTAAGAGGAACACAAACACCTTATCCCCAGGCCGATCGAGAATCGAACAAAGAATCCTGTTAATCGAAGTCCGAAATAATATAGTTCAAGTATAAATTCTAGACGCAAGTTCTAATAACATCTTTATTACTAAGGTTAAAGTAACAGGCTTGGAAATAGTAAATATTTGTAGATCACCATTTCAACTTTAGTGCAATGAAGCTATTCCCGCGAAAATTAAGATATTCCTAACACTCATCTTTCAGGCCTATTTAGATATATAGTAAGAATACTGCTGTTTTTATAATGTAAGAGTCTGACGACTAGAAACCAAGCACCCAACAGCTGAGGAGAGTGTGGCCAAGAACAAAGTATCGTAATTATGACACTAAACTATATAAAACAGAATGGATGCATGTTGGTTTGTTTTCCGGTAAAACTCGGTGGTTATCTAAATATATTCTATCTTTGTATTTAGAAAGAAAACACCTGTAGCAGGTTAGCTGGTTACTAGTCGAAGATATTTCCCAGAGTGACGAATGCTTTCCGAAATGTAAAGCAAACAACATTGTAGTTTACATGAATGTTGATAGACACGGGACCTTCTGTTTTGCATAGAATCCAAACCATAGAGAAGTGGATTTTCATTTCCAAAATCCTACATGCATTGGCCGGGATTCGAACCATAGCCGCCTCGGTGAGAATTCAGAGTACTATGCAACTCAGCTATCACGTCCCTTGCTTTCTGAAATTTATTTTAGTTTTTGATTTAACGCATGTCCGGCTCCTTGGCTGAAGGGTCAGCGAACTGGTCTCCATTTAAGATAGCCCTGGGTTCAATTCCTACTAGGGCCGAGGGTATGTTCTTTTCTTGGTACTTGTTTAACGTCGCACAAACACAAGGTTTTCGGTGACAGAATGATCGGAAAGGGCTAGGATTGAAAAGGAAGCGGTCGTGGCCTTAATTAAGGTACAACCCCAGTATTTGCCTGGTATGAAAATGGGAAACCATGGACCATAGACCAGGGCTGCCGATGGTGGGATTCGAACCCAATATCTCGCGAATGCAAACTCACAATTGCGCGACCCTATCCGCACAGCGAACTCTCTCGGTCTCCGAGGGTATGTAACATAGCTCGGGGACTGACTGTTTATATTCGTGTTAATACATTCCTCTTCATCTACATATAACACACTGCTCAACCAACCAACACAGAAACATGCAACAGTGTACGTCCCTCCACATAGGGTGGCGTCTGGAAGGCCTTCCTCGTCTACGCTCAGCAGCCGGAAAATCCTGATGAGAGCCTTCCAAATCTAATTACGGATGCCTGCAGATTCGTTACACCTAACACGCTCCAGCAAGTCATCGAGTTTCAGTTCAACGGCGTGACTGATCAAGAAGCTAACCATTTCAAGCACATACTGTGTTAGAGAACTTGTGATCACTTGCCTAAAGTTTGTTTGTTTGTTTGTTTGTTTGTTTGTTTGTTTGTTTGCTTGTTTGTTTGTTTGTATCGACGTCAAGGGTAAACAGCTGAAATGAATTGGATCGAAATTTTCGGTATTCAAGTTCAGGGATAGCTAGGTTGTGCATTAGGTTGTAAATTATTTAAATTTTAATCCGCCTTTGTGGTGTAGTGGTTAGTGTGATTAGCTGCCACCCACGGAGGCCCGAGTTCGATTCTCAGCCCTGCCACGAAATTTGAAAAGTGGAACGAGGGCTCGAACGGGGTCCACTCAGCATCGGGAGGTCAACTGAGTAGAGGGGGTTTTGATTCCTCAACCATCTTTGAAGTGCCTTTCTATGGTTTCCCACTTCTCCTGCAGGCAAATGCCGGGATGGTACCTCACTTAATGGTACGGCCACTTCCTGCCCTCATCCTTGACTATCCCTTCCGACCATCACATCCCTCCACGAAGCCCCTGTTCAGCATAGCAGGTGAGGCCGCCTGGGTGAGGTACAGGTCGTCCTCCCCAGTTGTATCTGCCCGACTCAAAGTCTCACGCCCCAGGACACGGCCCTTGAGGCGGTAGAGGTTGGATCCATCGCTGAGTCCGACGAAAAAACCAATGGAGGATAAACGGGTTAAGAAAGAAAGATAGATAGATAGAAAGTACGCCGTGGCGTAGCAATATTAATGGGACCAAAGCAGGAAATGTCAAATTTCTCTGTTAATATTAACTGTACTAAAAATCTGTACATAGTAAAAGTTGTGAAAAATATAATTTGTGTTCTTTTTTGTATGTGATGTGACTTTGCCATACTGTTACGTTGAAATATATTAGCAATTATTACATATTTCACAAAACTGCAAATAATTCCGGACATATTAGTTATATCTAAAACATGTACGTAATACAAATTATAGAAAATACATTTCTCAATAATTTATATCTGACACATTTTCACCGTACGAGTTGTAATCATGGATATAATTACGAATTTATGTTGGTATTGCCAAGTCCACCAGCCAACAACAAATAACATTACACTGACTGACTGTTGGTAAATGAGGAATTATTTGTCCTTCTGCTGCCACTCGTCTCCGCTACATAACATTACTACTGCCGGTGTACAGAAACTGACCTGTCAACGACGAGTTCAATAGCTGGTTAGTAATAGGAAAATTCAAGACGTTTCAACAAAATATGAAGTCAACGAGGGCATAGAAAAAATAGTTTCCTAGTTAGCTGCAAAATGTGTTACGCGAAGAAGGGAAAACAATGCAGATCATGTGGGGTTTGAAATAATCTCAATCGCCAATTTTGAATATAATAACTAGGGCCCGGATATATATGCACTAAAATTCCAAAAATATGCATTGCACATATGCACTAAAAATTTTGAAAATAGGAACGAAAATTGCACTAAGATTAAAACAAAATACACCTACCAAACGCATTATTTAATTTTAACTCAGTGTTAAATTGATAAACATGTTTCATTCCTTGTAAAATGATTCATGGCAGTAGATTAACAGTTTTTCAATGTTTTCAGGGGTCAATGACTTTCTGTTGTCGGACAGAATTAATTTATACGCTGAAAATGATCGTTCTACGTCGACGCACGTAACTGGGCAATACTTGTACACTGGTACTGATTGCTTGGAACATTCTTCTGGCAAAGACTGCCTGATTCTACTTATGTAGTTGCTTATGGATTTAAATGTCAGAAAGAAGGAAATAGCTGTTTTTAAGGAGAAATAAATATAACCTTTGTTACCGTTTTAAATTAACTTGGATTTTGTAGTTAGACCCATTCACCCCGGCACCTTCTTTGATCTCTGCTGATCCACGGGTAGCCCCGTAATAATAATAATAATAATAATAATAATAATAATAATAATAATAATAATAATAATAATAATGTTATTATTCTTTCGTCCCACTAACTATTTTGCGGTTTTAGGAGACGCCAATGAGTCCGTCTGCGACACTGAAAACATTGTCCTTGATCAGGGAAGGCTTCTCGTGTTGCCAAGGGATGTAAAACATATACAAAGTTCATTATATTTTTCATTTCGTTCAGAAA
This sequence comes from Anabrus simplex, assembly GCF_040414725.1. Taxonomy (NCBI): domain Eukaryota; kingdom Metazoa; phylum Arthropoda; class Insecta; order Orthoptera; family Tettigoniidae; genus Anabrus; species Anabrus simplex. Next base: position 172,865,357 of record NC_090266.1, on the reverse strand, counting down.
TCTTAGATAATCGATCACACATAAGAGAAAAATATATCTATATATGCACTAACTTTCAAAATATGCGCTAACGTTCAAAATATGCATTTGCATATGCGCATATGCATTTTAAAAACATCCGGGCCCTAATAATAACATGCTGTAAATAAGTAGTCAGTGGTTTGCAAAGGATTTAGGACGCCTATATTTTGAATTGTGAAGAACAGTCGTTTCGAGTTTGCTGAAGAGCAGTGCACAGCAGCACGTATTCCCCACTGGGAGAGCAGCCCTCAATGGCCTACATTCCAGAGGTCGGGTCGTTATGTTTATTCACAAGGTTAATGCTTCAGGACTGGAGTGGGCAGTGTCAATACAATAGCCACGCCCCGTCAATGGATAATACTCTCATGTGTGCACCAACCTTTATTTAATTTCTGTTTTAGACAGCATCTCTTTAAGATCACTTTTGAATAGCAGTACGAGTATTAGAGATTCCTTTCGTTAGAAAGAAAAGTTTTATTGTAGGAATGCATCATATTGAACATTAACATCACTGGCATTTAAAAAATGTGCTTACTACTCCATATTCAAGGCTATAGGATAGTACATGGACAGCTTTATTGATCATATTTATCCTTAAGGTTATAATGAAAAAAGAAAACTTTAGTAACATTTTTATCCACAATCGAATAGTTGTGTTTTAAGGCCCAGATTCAAGAGTAAATATGATATTAGGGTTAACGTTGTTAAGAAGAAGTGTGGAATCAGCACTGGATGATTCCTCATTTAAAATAAGTGTCGTCGACATATCTAGCCCAAAATAAGATGTTTGAGAAGTTATTATTATTATTATTATTACCGTATTAATTTTTGTATTTTTAAAGAAATCAAGGTATATTTCAGCTAGGATGCCTGAGGCTGGTGAGCCCATAGCTAGACCAACTTGTTGGTAAATGGTGTTATAGTAGGTGAAAAAATTATTATTGATTACTAATTTTAATATGGACATGAAATCCTTAATTTCTAATTTATAAAGTAGCCGTATAAATACTCGTGGATTTATTTCTCAAGAGTATTTTATGTGAAATCAGCGAGCATTAAAACTTTTTAAAATTTTGTTATTGTGAACTGTGCGAATTTCGACTTGTTTTCGTACTTCATTCATCAAGAAGTTTGAACATTCTATCATAGACGTCACTACTAACAAACTTTGATCATGCCCCCTGGTGCGAAGTGAAGGAACCTTTTTGAAGAAACCTTGTATTCATAAGTTTTATCTATACTAAATTTCGTTCATTCATTTTTGGGTTGGCAATATTTATCTTTTTTTCCGCTAGTTTTGAATTTAGCCAATCAAAGATTTCTGTAATTAATTTTCAACCAATCCCGTGTCTCTTCTTCGATTTTGAGTGTAACATTTTCATTCACTAATAAAATTCTGTGGGTGTGTCTTGATTATTCACGAAAGGTCTCGAACCTTCCCCGAGGGTTTATAAACTGCGGGTTTTCACGGCTCTTGGCCATTTGATCAACATCGAACTTAGTGTGTGTGTCAAGCAGGAGGCGGGAGGTGCCTCTTTCTTCAGGCAGCAGGTTTTCAGCAAGGTAATGGCCAGTTAACATCTTATTTCTTGCTAGCTCCGCAGTTTAACCTGAGGGGAAGGTCCGAAACCTTAAATATGTAACCTACTTCTCTACAAATGTAATTCTCTGCCGGCTTATGTAAAAGGTTCATAAAATCCTTAACTGTAAATCGGGGATAGAGAGTGATGCACCCTCTCGAGCGCCCTTCATTTTGGTTTGAGGTGACTACGTTTTGTAACTGATTTTCTTCCTTTCCGTAATGAGTTAAATTTCTTTATTATAAGAGTCACCTCCATAGTTTGGGAATAGCCCCTGTTTCATTGGCCTTGTGCCCTTTAGGTTTTAAATTCACATCTAGCTGTGTAAGTATTCGACTCCTTTCATTTTGTGTTCGGGCCATTTATTTAACTGTTATTTCTTGTACACGAAGGCCCTATAGGTTGGGTACAAGATACCCCTGTTTCAATTTTGTAAACTGGGCCATGGAAGGCCAAAAGATGTAATATATTTTGGGTGTTGCCTTGAATAGGATTTAAAACTGAGAGCCTGTTAGCAATTTTTCAAAGTAAGATTACTGAATGCCTTTTGAAGGCTTAATAATTTGAGTTGGGAGCCAGTGCTCCAGGTATTAGGGGATTTCTGCCCTTAAGTAAGGTTATGATCTTTGTAAAGTTAAGGGTGTAGCTCAGGAAGTGTAAAGTGAGGGCTTGAAGCCCAAGTTCTGTTTATACCACCAATCTTTTCTTTCCTAGACTTGTTTATTGCTACTGGTACCTGTTACATTGTTACTTGTTTTTTTAAGAGAAATAAATATAACCTTTGTTACCGTTTTAAATTAACTTTGATTTTGTAGTTAGACCCATTCACCCCGGCACCTTCTTTAACCTCTGCTGATCCACGGGTAGCCCCGTAACAACAACAATAATAATAATAATAATAATAATAATAATAATAATAATAATAATAATAATAATAATAATAATAATAATAATAATGTTATTGTTCTTACGTCCCACTAACTATTTTTGTGGTTTTAGGAGACGCCAATGAGTCGGGATTTTGTACCGCAGGAATTCTTCTAAGTGTCGGCATATCAACCAATTCGCTGGGATCGAAGCCACCAACTTGAGCTCAGAAGGCCAGCGTTCTACCGTCTGAGATACTGAGCCGGACTTTCATTTCAGTGCTAGGTAGACCGCTGTCATCACCCAACAGCCCCATGCAGCTAATGAATGTGTCTATGATTTAGACAGGAAGTTATTCGGACATTATAGCCGCGCATGGGAAAGGCGCCAACTCATGAACTGAATATCTGAATTAATTATATCACTCGGTTTCGAACTCAACTTCTGAGTAGAATCCGTTGCATGTGCCCACGTTGACCGGAGTGAAATGCTAATGATCTAATGATCTAATGCGGTTGAATATTTTATTCGTTAAGTTGATGACAATGGTAGGCTACACCACAACGAGGAAATCAGAAGCCTACGAGAGAATTATTAATCACTTGTTTTGAAACACGGGTGAGGTGGCAGACCGTGATATACCAAACACACTATACATAACAAGAGGCGTAACTCTTTTTTATTTGCATTCTTTCACTTGTTGACGTTAAGGTTTTTATTTTCGTTTTGAAAAGAGGGGGAGAACGAAAGATTGTATGACGTAACCTGTACGGCAGTATTTGGCACCAGCTCTCGCAAGGATCCGCCAACTGGCTAGTCCACAGTTCTGTACACTCTGCTCGAATATAGGTCAGCTCCCAGTATCCGGCAAACAATTACATCTGCCCTTCCGAAAGCATCTTGCAGTAATTGTTCGCATATTCACAACAAGATGTTGCTCACTGTCCACTCTAACCCACAACAGTGTTCCCGAGTTGAATCCCTTGTGGGTTAAGTGGTACCCGAATTAATTTTCACGGAGCAAGGCCGTGTGGTTAGGGCCGAGCAGCTGTGAGTTTGCATACGGGAGACAGTGGGTTCGAACCCCACTGTTGGCAGTCCTGAATATGGTTTACCGTGGTTTCCCATTTTCACACCAGGCAAATGCTGGGGCTATACCTTAATTTTTTCTATTAGCTTTAAGTCGCACCGACAGATATAGGTCTTATGGCGATGATTGGACAGGAAAGGGCTAGGACTGGGAAGGAAGCGTCCGTGGCCTTAATTAAGGTACAGCCCCAGCAATTGCCTGGTCTGAAATGGGAAACCACGGCAAACCATCTTCAGGGCTGCCGACAGTGGAGTTCGAACCCACTATCTCCCGAATACTGTATAACTCCTAGCACTGGCCTATCTCATCTTCACCATAAGACCTATCTGTGTCGGTGAGATGTAAAGCAAATTGAAAAAAATTAAGGTTCACATTGTCTTTGAACATAGGTTAGAAATGATATCCGCCTTGATGACAATCTCCACCTGGATGTCATATGACCATCAAAATCATCATTAGGGATGATGACCTAGATGAAAGGCTCCTTTAAACAACAAGAATCATCAAGAAGCAATCATCATTAGTACTTATTTTCATAACTCAGCAAACAAAAAGTCGGTGGTGTGATTAGTGCAGTGGCTTAACTGCTGGCTTTTCAATCAATCAATCAATCAATCAATCAATCAATCAATCAATCAATCAATCAATCAATCAATCAATCAATCAATCAATCAATCAATCAATCAATCAATCAATCAATCAATCAATCAATCAATCAATCAATCAATCAATCAATCAATCAATCAATCAATCAATCAATTAATCAATCAATCAATCAATCAATCAATCAATCAAATCAATCAATCAATCAATCAATCAATATTGATCTTATTTAGGGCAGATTCCCTATCTGTTTTTTCCTAACCTTTTCTTAAATGATTGCAAAGAAATAGGAAATTTATTAAACAACTCCCTAACTCCCCTGCCTATAAACGAATATTTGCCCCAATTTTTCCTCTTGAATTCCAACTTTATCTCCATATTGTGATATTTCCTACTTTTATTTAAAGTCACCACTGAAACTTATTCGTCTACTAATTTCATTCCACGCCATCTCTTCACTGACAGCTCGGAACATACCACTTAGTCTAGCAACTCATCTCCTTTCTCCCAAGTCTTCCCAGCTCAAACACTTTTGTAACGCTACTCTTTTGTAGGAAACCACCCAAAACAAATCCATCTGATTTTCTTTGGATTTTTCCAGTTCTTATATCAAGTAATTCTGGTGAGGGTCCCTACACTGGGGTCTTACCGGAGACTTTTCACCCAGATAACTTAGGTTCGATTCCGTGTTGGTATTTTCAAATGAAATATTTCATGACATGAGGAGATCCAGTCTTAAATATTTGGCAAAAATTAAATTAGGGTGGCCCCAGAGACTCCAGAGATAAATGGGCTAAGCTGAAGAGAAAGTATACGAAATGTGACTTGGAAATCCTAGTTTCGAATTATTCGTTGCATACCATGGTATTTTTACGCGCTTTTGTGAATGGAATTCATATTTTTCTTGAAATAGGCAATTATTAAAACAGCTGAGAGCTTTCATTCTGGAAATATTGGGTTCGAACCTCATTGTCGGCAGCCCTGAAGATGGTTTTCCATGGTTTCCCCTTTTCATACCAGGCTGTACATTAAATACGGCAACGGCCGCTTCCATTCCATTCCTAGACCTTTCCTAACTCAATGTCGACATAAGACCTATCTGCGTCGATGACACGTAAGGCCAATTGTATAAAAAAGAGTAATCATAATAAGTATTAAAGAAATTGAGTAAGTGAAGATAACGTCAAAATCACAACCTTCACTAGTTTATATCGTCGTTGCACCTGCGTAGAAACAGGTATGTGAACATTTTGTGGGGAGAAATACTGACCCGCAGCGCTTAAGAGTGAGAACTCTTTGAACTTTCCCTCACAAAAATTATATGTATATAAACTGAAATAATTCACATAATTCACAGGCGCAACGACGAATAGCAAAATCTTATTCCACACGATTCGCTTCATAAAATAAGAAACGGAAAACCTTCTACATTGCATTTTTACAAAAGATTTGCTGCAAGATTCTGCCACCTGAATATTGGAATTTTATCTTTATTTTATATGATATTTGCAAGTTTGTATTTCAGTAATAATAATCTGCCCTTGTGGTGTAGTGGTTAGTGTGATTAGCTGCCACCCCTGGATGCCCGGGTTCGATTTCCGGCTCTGTCACGAAATTTGAAAAGTGGTACGAGGGTTGGAACAGGGTCCACTCAGCCTTAGGAGGTCAACTAAGTAGAGGGGTTTCGATTCCTCAGCCATCCTCGAAGTGGTTTTCCGTGGTTTCCCACTTTTCATCCAGGCAAATCCCGGGATGATACCTAGCTTAAGGCCACGACCACTTCCTTCCTCTTCCTTGCCTGTTCCTTCCAGTCTTCCCATCCCCCACCAAGGTCCCTGTTCAGCATAGCAAATGATGCCGCGTAGGTGAAGTACTGGTCCTCCTTCCCAGTTGTATCCCCCGACCCAAAGTCTCACGCTCCAAACACTGCCCTTGCGGTGGTAGAGGTGGGATCCCTCGTTGAGTCCGAGCGAAAAACCAACCCTGGAGGGTAAACGGATTAATAATAATAATAATAATTATGATGATGAAAATCCACAGCCTGTTTCCAGTCATTCGACCGGGTCAGGCATGGAATGAATGAAGGATAGGAATTGTGCCGACTGTCGAAGCCTGCCGCACTCCTCTGAGGCAGTGATTAATGAATGACAGATGAAATGGTATGATATTGGTGTGTGTTGCTAGAATGAAAGATGACAGAGAAAACCGGAGTACCCGGAGAAAAACCTGTCCCGCCTCCGCTTTGTCCAGCACAAACCTCACATGGAGTGGCCGGGATTTGAACCACGGAACCCAGTGCTGAGAGGCCGGCACGCTGCCGCCTGAGCCACGTAGGCTCAATAATCATAATAATAATAATAATAATAATAATAATAATAATAATAATAATAATAATAATAATAATAATAATAAATATGACCTCAGATTCCACGTGCAGGCATTGTAATTTGAAGCCATCTGGCTGCCTGTTCGTCAATTTCGACATAAAGGTTTACTCAAGGCCAGTGGTTATCAAACTGTGGTACACGTACCCTAGCGGTACTCCTGTGACTTTTAGCAGTCTTCAGAGAAAATATGATGAAAAATTGAATTATGAAAATAAATAAGAAGAAAGTTATATATGTGTATATGGAGCCACGCTTCGCTTGAAAGTTTCCCCAGGGCTACGACATAACCGATAATTGTGTCATGCTATGCAGGCGCACACATCCCATTGAAGTTTTGATGGTTCGCTATGTCTGAATTCCAGAATTAAGATCGAAAATGTTTCATCCTTATTTATTAATTTGATATTGAAACTAAAACCTAGCATTTTTGTGAAACTTTCAAACAAACAAGGCATCCTGTGTTTCTGTATTATCTGCGGGCTGAGTGGCTCAGATGGTTGAGGCGCTGGTCTTCTGACCCCAACTTGGCAGATTCGATCCTTGCTCAGTCCGGTGGTATTTGAAGGTGCTCAAATACATCAGCTCCGTGTCAGTAGATTTACTGGGATGTAAAAGAACTCTTGCGGGACTAAATTCCAGTACCTCGGCGTCTCCGAAAACCATTAAAATTGTTAGTGGGACGTAAAGCCAATAACAATATTATTATTATTGTTGTTACTTTATTATCATTGTATTATACTTGTTACAGACACAAACTCTTAAATTTCTTGTGATGTGTTATGAAAATATATTTAATTTGACAGTCGCTACTTATTGTGTGTGTTTAAAAGAATGGTTGATATAAAATTAAAATTGCCTCAACATTTAACCAGGTATTAATATTTTTTACAACTATCGTTTAGGGATTTTTTCGTAAGGATACCTTGAACGTTTAGCCATAACTGAGGGGTACGATCTAACAATAATTTGAGAACCTCTGCTCTAGACCTGCTACATTGCAGAGTAAGCTGAACCTGTCTTGGGGGTCTGTGGCTGAGTTTTAATTAATTTTGACGGGTGAACACCAAATATCGTACGACACGGAGTGTCAATGGACTTTCCTTCCGCCCTTCAAAATCCCGACCACCTCTGGCGGTACTCAATCCGCTATATTAGTGTCCTAAGGACGACATTCCACCACTGATCCAACAGGGAGCTGTGTCAGCAGTGATAATCACTAGAAAGCCATACATTTTTTAATCACACCTATAACATGTAAACACCGAGCTCGATAGCTGCAGTCGCTTAAGTGCGGCCAGTATCCAGTAATCGGGAGATCGTGGGTTCGAGCCCCACTGTCGGCAGCCCTGAAGATGGTTTTCCGTGGTTTCCCATTTTCACACCAGGCAAATGCCGGGGCTGTACCTTAATTAAGGCCACGGCCGCTTCCTTCCACTTCCTAGGCCTTTCCCATCCCATCGTCGCCAAAAGACATATCTGTGTCGGTGCGACGTAAAGCAAATAGAAAAAAAATAACATGTAAACAGTCCCAAATGTGTGGAAAATAGGAAGAAAAATGTAGCGGCTACACACTACGTAATTACGAGTATTTCACAATTTCACTTCTTTAAACTAAGTTAGTTAATCAATCCGGACATATCCTTCAATAGAAGCCAGCAGTTTGTACGTCAGGCAAACAATTCGAATGCAGTCTCTCACAAGGAAAATCTGAGTAGTCCAATAATACTTGCCTCGCAGAATTCACGCACATACAGTAGTTAGCTGATGTAATCATAATCGAGAGCTATGAAAAAAAGAAACAGGTATCCAGGAAGGAGTCAGTCAAGTTTACAGTTTGTCCCTGCTACTTCTTAGTGTTTATATAGAATATATGGTAAAGGAAATCAAAGACTAAATTTGGAAAAAGAATCAAAGTTCAAGGAGAGGTAATCAAAACCATGAGATTTTTCATATATATTATTTGATTAGTATACGGTGGCGTAGCAATATTAAAGGGGTCAAAACAGAAAATGTCAAATTTCTTTGTTAATATTAGTTGTACTGAAAAACTATACACAATAAAAGTTGTGAAATATATAATTTCGGATCTCTTATGTTTCTTACACAGAAAAATGACAGAGTTATTCATGTTCGTTACATTTTTCACAAATTTCCAAATGTCTCTGGAAATATTAATTCTATCCAAACCAAGTACATAACGAAAATTATAGAAAATCTACTTTCCAATCTTATATATCTGACACATTTTTACCGTGCGAGCCATAATGATGGAGATATTCAAGAATATAAATTTTTGCGCTAAGTCCACGGCGAGCATTACTAGCAAATGAATACTGCCCAGTCGTCACGACTGTTTGGGCATATAACCAGGACTTTCTTCTTCCATGTCACTGAAGTGTTGTCTAACTACTGTACGTAGCTTCTACACTAACCATATGTGAGTTATCCAATAACCCATCGCAGTCTAACATATTGAATATATTGTAAATATTCTCGTCCGAGCATCGCCCGGCTCTTTGGCTGAATGGTCCGCGTACTGGTCTCCGGTTACAGGGTCGCGGGTTCATTTCCTGGCAGGGCCCAGGATTTTAACTGCGTATTGTTAATAGTTATTTCTCTGGTTTGGGGACTGGGTGTTTGTGTTCGTCTCAACACACTTCTCTTCATCTACACAAGACTCACACATACACTATCAACCATGACAGAAACACGCAATAGTACATCCTTCCACATAGGGTTGGCGTCAGGAAGGTTATTTGGGCGTAAGACTGGGCAAAATCCACACAAGTGCTACCCCAAGAAAACTGGGGAGAAGGCCTGGAATAATAATAAGATTCTTGTTCTAGCACCAGAGTACAACAGGGTAATGTTTTCAAACTGCTCACATCCACTTTTCTACTCCTCGGTTCCAGATCTTTATCAGACTTAATTGCTACAGATCTAATAATGGACGATGATACAAAAGATTGCGCAGAAACTGAAGTGGCCCACAGAGAGATCTAGGACGAAACTCTACGCCGACATGAAGCCTGCATCAAATGTGGTAGGCAACACTTCGATCAGGTTTTGTGAACAACATTTTTAGTGTTTTGCTAGTTGCTTTACGTCGCACCGACACAGATAGGTCTTAGGGCGACGATGGGGCAGGGAAGGGCTAGGAGTGGTAAGGAGGCGGCCGTGGCCTTAATTAAGGTACAGCCCCAGCATTTGCCTGGTGTGAAAATGGGAAACCACGGAAGAACATTTTCAGGGCTGCCGACAGTGGGGTTCGAACCTACTATCTCCCGAATACTGGATACTGGCCGCACTTAAGCGACTTCAGCTATCGAGCTCGGTCATTTATAGTGTGCACAAACTGATTGTCACTATTGTCAAATCTGCGTTTGGCTATTTAATAATGTAGAGCATTCTGGAAAAATAAATAAAGTAAATTGTCTATTATGCTTTTCCTGACATTCCCAGGTTTGCCCTGACCCAGAGTTTCGTCCTGGACTATAAGTTCCTATTTGAAAGTTGTTGAACTACAACCTCGTTACGGGCACATTCAGTTTCTGCGCAACCTGTTGAACCACCTGGTGTGGATGAACAACTTATTCCGTTTGAGACTCCTATACTGTGCTGCTTCGCTTGGTTTAGTGAGGACTGTAATACTTTCCCATAATGTAATAATAGCAATTTATTCCTCTGATACCATCATGATATCCGGTCCCAGGGCTAAATGGTCATCATGTTGGATTTCGGCACAAGACATCCGGGTTTCAATTTGCAGCGGGGTTGGGATTTTTAACTTTCATTTTTTAATTCCTCTGGCTCGAGAGCTCGGCGTTCGCGCCTTCTTCACTATTAGAACTCATGATAATAATAATAATAATAATAATAATAATAATAATAATAATAATAATAATAATAATAATATCGGTTTTACGCCCCATTAACTACTTTTACAGTTTTCAGAGCCGCCGATGTGCCGTAATTTTTTCCCGCAGGAATTTTTTAACGTGTCAGTAAATCTACCGATGCGAGGCTGACGTATTTGAGCACCTTCAAATACCGCCAGACTGAGCCAGGATCGAACCTTCCAAGTTTGGCTCATAAGGCCAGCGCTTTACCGTCGGAGCCACTCAGCCCGGCATTAGAATTCATCTCAGTGATGATGATGATGATAATAATAATAATAATAATAATAATTATTATTATTATTATTATTATTATTATTATTATTATTATTATTATTATTATTATTATTATTATTATTATTATTATTATTATTATTGGGCCATGATTAGGTCAGTAACTTAGCTGCTAGTTTCCCACCCAGAAGACTGAGGTTCGAATCCCGGTCGATTCCTGGATTGAGATTTTAATCCCAAGAATCGCATGACTACAGGAAGGGCATCCGGCCTTAAACCTCCCGCCAAATACAAAATGAGCCTGGTTGGCTCCAGTGACCCCAGAAAAAATGAGATAATTTTAAGAAATTATTATTATTATTATTATTATTATTATTATTATTATTATTATTATTATTGTCATAATCATGATATTGATGATTTCAATTTGTAAGCCTGTAAATGGAAGATGTGTGCAAACAACTGAATTTTTTTTTTTGCTATTTGCTTTACGTCGCACCGACACAGATAGGTCTTATGGAGACGATGGTACAGGAAAGGCCTAGGAATGGGAAGGAAGCGTCCGTGGCCTTAATTAAGGTACAGACCCAGCATTCGCCTGGTGTGAAAATGGGAAACGACGGAAAACCATCTTCAGGGCTGCCGACAGTGGGGTTCGAACCCACTATCACCCGAATACTGGATACTGGCCGCACTTAAGCGACTGCAGCTATCGAGCTCGGTAACTGATACAGTATTTTCATTGCCTTAAAGAATTGCTATATGACCTATGAAGTCTCGTCACTCTTAGAACCATGAACGTCAGCCGAAACGGACGTCACAACAAGAGCGCATACTTCGTGTGTGCCAAGCATCATTGAGCTCCTCTTACATTTCTCTTTCCGTAGCTACAAGCGGCAGGCTGGTTAGGCCTACATTCATCCTGAATATGTTCCGATTTTCTGCCATTCCAAGAAAATTCCAGTACAAAAACCAATCCTATTCCAAGAACTCCGTTCTCATTCCTTCGTTGTATTTATTCACATTTCAGGGACCAAGAACATTTTTTTTTCATCACTCATATGTGCTTGTGTGAGATCTCTGCTCAGAAGGAAATATTCATCAAATGTTCCATGAAGATAACTTGAAGTAAAAAAAATAAAATAAAAAAGACATATTTAATTATTAAAGGAAATGTTTGTACAGAAATGTTACATGCATAATGGAATTATGAAAACAGTTTTCAAACAATCTGCACTAGGCTTGAAATTGCAACGTAAACGAACATCGCAGACTCAGCCACTCAGACCGACTTTATTATTCTCCTAGATAATCTGCCCTTCTCCATTCGCCTCACATTACCCACCAATGAATGAAATGTCGTATGGCTTTTAGTGCCGGGATATCCCAGGACGGGTTCGGCTCGCCAGGTGCAGGTCTTTCTATTTGACTCCCGTAAGCAACCTGCGCGTCGTGATGAGGATGAAATGATGATGAAGACAACACATACACCCAGCCCCCGTGCCATTAGAATTAACCAATTAAGGTTAAAATCCCCGATCCGGCCGGGAATCGAACCCAGGACCCTCTGAACCGAAGGCCAGTACGCTGACCGTTCAGCCAACGAATCGGTCTACCCACCAATGAAAGTAGGTCATGCAAACAGTTTTATTAATCGAAATCATTTATAACATCCCCTACCTCCTCATTGCAAATGATCTCTTGCAAATTGTCCCCACCTACCCGAAGAAGCAAGCATTCTCGCTTTTATCATCCAGTTCATAACAAATCTTGACGAAAAAGTAATTTCCCTGGGTGAAATTAACGTCACCCATGCATTTCTTAAGATCTATTAGTACATGAACGGATGTTAAATCGTAACCTTTGGGTTTACCCAAGAAAATACTTGTGGTGGGATCGAATGAGTTGGCTGCAGGATATGGACCTCGTAGCTTTGTCTTGTGCATGGTAGGTTCGAACCCCACCGTCGGCGTGGTTTATCGTTTGCACACCAGGCAAGTACTGAAGCTGTTCCTTAAATAGGGCCACGATCCCTTAGCCCTTTGCTATCGTTGCCGAAAACCTATCTAATTTAATGCGACCACTAGCAAGAACAAAAAGCTTGGGCTTCGGTGGAGGGGTCATGAGAGGCGAAGGATAGCTTACCTAAGAGAATAATGGACTCGGTCGTGAAGTGTGAGATAAGTAGAGGGAGACGTATCAAGTAGTCCTGGTGAGGGTCCCATACACTGGAACCATACTCTAACTGGGGTCTTACCAGAGACTTATATGCCCCCTCCTTTACCAAGGCGACGTTGATTAGACTCAGTTTTCAAAAAGTTTGAAGACCAAAGGTGTGGAACTAAACGAGTTCATAGAGCTTGTTAAAAATATAGGATTGCGTAGGCGTTTATTTAATTCATAAAAGCTTGTAGACTGAATTCTGAAAGGCACAATAGTCTACGTATAATGAAGATGTGTGTATGTTTGAAGGTTGTGATAAGAATGAAATCAGTGCTATACGGACTCTGTAGTTTTCTCATGGTTGCGCGATCGAATTCTAACTAAATGGGCTGGTATTTTGGAATACTTAATTAATCCTTGGCAACAAAGACTCGTGCACTTGGAAACTGTTTAATCCAGTATGTTGATACTTGAGCTGCCCCTTGAGCTTTGCTTGTATGAGAAATATTAGGGCTTGTATGTTGATATACATTCTTTTATTTGAATATCCATCAGGCATAACATTTAAGCAACATGAATGCTGCACCAGAGGCTACAAGGATTTCTGCTTTAAATTTTCCGAAATGTCCAGCCTCAACTTATCATTCCAACAACAGGATTTTCGATTATTACTGTACAACGGCGTAACATGTGACAAGTCACTGTTTTCACCATGACAACAAAGTAGAAAACACTGCAGCTGTCAATTAAGAGAAAATATGTGCATTCGAAGATTAATCTCATGACGAAGAAAGTAGTGTAGCCCATTGAATTCTATTGCATCTGGAGATTTCTACCCACATTCTCTGCTGCTTTCTAGAGCTTAATTTATACCGAGCTCGTATTGGGTTATCTTAACTCAAATCTAAACAATGTTTCAAACATTGCGTTAGCCTTTCGCCATGTCAACAGGCAGCTGGTTTCGTGGGTGGCTGAACAAATCACACTCGGCCACGAAGTGAGGCAATGTAAATGGAAGCCAGATGTTTAAGATGACCTCTTGGAAATAGTCCGTCAATTCAATGTAACACAGGAGTCCAAGCCATTTCTGAAATTATTTTTTTATTCCTCACAAATAGGCAACACAGTGCCAGGGTCGTACCGAAAGGGATACGGGTCCGCCTGTCAAAATAAAACTTCGGACCCCCTCAAATAAAATGTAAAACCTAGGAGTAACTAATATAAATTTGATTACAGCAAGTTTCTACTAAAAATTTAATATATTGTCAAATTGTATAAACAAGGGGATTATTCGTCATTGTAATATTATCAAAATTATGTTTAATAGGTTTAATTGACAGCCTCCGTGATTTAACAGCTATACACTATTTAGTTGTTCGTACTTAAAACTGGTTTCACTTTTTAGTAACGGCAGAACTATACTCTGTAACGGATACTGAAGTCTCAGTTATAATAATTTTTTTGATTACAGAACAGAAAGACATACGAACAAAAATAAATGAAAATCTCTTCAAATAAAGTTTGAAAAATACAAAACCGCCCAACTGATAAGCCTGTTATTACCTTCGCGCAAAGAACTGACTGACTGTTATTATTACACATTGCTGTCGAATAATGTATGATAAAAGTGAAATGCTCAGCAAAATTTGTGCATAATACGACCTCAGATGCAGTACACATCAAATAAGTATGTTTATAACTAATATATAATATGTTGGTGTCAATTTTCATAGATGTGATGTTTTTAAAGAATTGGGCGCAGGTCTTGTGTGAGGAGACTGTTGTGATGTTGCGAGAGACGGCGATAGCAAATATTCTATACAGCTGTACACAACTATAATAACTGCTGCTAGATGCATATGGCCCTGAAGTTCACTCAGCCTACACCAAAAATGAGTACCAGGTTAATTCCTGGGGGCAAAGGCGGCCGGGCGTAGAGCTAACCACTCTACCCCATCAAGTATCAAGGTTATGAATAGTGGAAGCCTTTACATTCCACCACTCCCAGGGCCTTCATGGCCTGTACGGAGATGATTTTGCTTTGCTTTTTTTAGATGCAACTAAATGGCAATTATTCGCCTATGTACGAACTGTAGAACAAACTATTTCGACTGATTTTACTAGACCACCGTGACCAGTTCCATGCAGAGTAATATAAGGCTAGATATATTTGTTTTTTGTTTTCGTTACGAGGCATTTGTGGGGCCCCGTAAAGGCCCGGGTGCTGCAAGCCCTACCGTCACGCCCCTGCACGGTGCTGTGTGACCAACGATGGCTTGCGTTACATGTGTGCTCATCCAAAAACACATACCCGGTCGTGAGATTCTGTAGTTTCTACTGAATAATGGGACATGTTCTGTTATGTATTATATTCCCATCCTTATATTCAGTGGTATCATTGAAAAATAAATAGACGGATCAATTCATGTAGTTCTTAAGACGCATCAATAACTTAAAAAGATGTAAGTGCCGGGCTGAGTAGTTCAGACGGTTGGCCTTCTCAGCCCAACTTGCCAGGTTCGATCCTGGCTCAGTCCGGTGATTTTTGAATGTGCTCAAATACGTCAGCCTCGTGTCGGTAGATTTACTGAAAAGTAAAAGAACTGCGGGGCTAAATTCAGGTACCTCGGCATCTCCGAAAACCATAAGAGTAGTCAGTGGGACGTAAAGTAAATAACACTATTATTATCTTTCTATCTTTCTTTCTTTCTTTCTTTCTCTTGTATCAGAACGAATTTCAAGCAATAGATAATAGCATAAAACTACAGCAAGTGCTCTTGATGTCAGACTTCGTACATTTCCTCTCAAAAGGCGAAATAATTTACCATTTAACTGTCCCATCCCTGGGACTCGAGCTCGAGTACCCAGCTGTCTAGACAGAGGTATTAAGCAATTATGGTAGGAAGGTCGACACATTGAACTCTTTGATTCATGCATGTTTTGTATGTTTTGCTGTACATAGATTGAATTCTCGTCAATCAATTTGATGGTGAACCAGTTTATTCTGTTTCCAGTACACGTTCAAAATACCCACCAACGACGGCAATGCATTTTTTTCAGCTCTTTTGCCATAATACATATACAGTAGCTCGCCACAGGTCATCTTGGCATTATTTTATGAGAGCAAGCTATCCAGAATGCAAGAGACCAATATTCCTCTCTTGTGTTTATCATCTCTCTGTGGACTTCCCTTTTAATCCATCCCTACCGGACGAGTTGGCAGTGCGGTCAGGGGCACGCAGCTGTGAGCTTGCATCCGGGAGATAGTGGGTTCGAATCCCACCGTCGGCAGCCCTGAAGATGGTTTTCCGTGGTTTCCCATTTTCACACCAGGCAAATGCTGGGGCTGTACCTTAATTAAGCCCACAGCCGCTTCCTTCCAACTCCTAGGCCTTTCCTATCCCGTCGCCGCCATAAGACCTATCTGTGTCGGTGCGACGTAAAGCCACTAGCAAAAAATCCATCCCTAATGGCAAAAATTATGAAATTGTTCTGATGGACGTACAGTAGCGTTATGCTTCAATAAATCATATGTGTGTTCTTAATAATTTGCGTAAAGCTGTACCATACAAACTGTTCCCCGACAATTTTATTATTCGTCCTGAAACAGCCTGTATAAAAATGACTTGGTAATCACTATTTGCCTTCTAATCCTAAGTATGAATGCTGGATAACATTTGAGCCAAAGGTATTTGGGTTGCTAGGGCAAACTAGCAGTTAGAATCCAACTTCTACTTGATCCTTAATGTTCCGTGCTGATGACTACTTCGACAATGTTCATAAGGCAAAGAGTCAAACTGTTTCAATACAGGTCATCCAGTTATTGGTGCTCCACATGAAAAGTATAAATCAAACTGCCGTGGTTGCCAATACCAAGAATATTTGGGAAATAGAAGAGTGGAGTAATGATAATGTATAGGCAAAGTCAAAGGCATGTACTGTACATTGGAACCCGTGTGGATTTTGTAAGAAATTCGCACAACTGAGTTTCATAGCAATAACCGTGAGATAATAATCCATTTTTCTAATACTTCTTTCTAATACCCAAGATCCTTGTGGAGCCTCTTTGAGATTGAGGTTGTTTGGCGATGTTGGTGTTAGGGGAAAATGTGAGGTAATAATCTATTCTGAACACTTCATCAAAGAAGACAATGGCAGAAGTTTGTCATTCAAAGAATGATGGTATGGGATAAAGAAAGGGAAGGGCCAGAAAGGGGGATGAAGATGAAAGAATGCCTCGGCCCCTAAAACTTAACACTGTCTGGGTCGGAAGAGAAAAATTGTTAACCAATGAAGGTCAGATACAAAAGATCACAGCAAGAAGCCAGGCAGAGAAATATCAGACCCATTTAGAGTCCGAAAAAGAGAGCTCCTCTGAGGCTTTACAAAGTTTCAGTGAAATTTTAGAGTTTAATAGATTTGATGCGAATTTGAACCTCATATTCATCTAAGTTCTATTGTCCTACACAGCTGAGGTAATTCTCAGAGAAGACTGAGGAAGTCTTACTTAGGATTTAAATCAGAGTAAATAACAAATACCTACAAATACCTAAGGTCTTTGTGGAGTCTCCATGAGCGGCCGCAAGTGCATTAGAAACGTTCCTCTTAAGAAATTAATGGTACTTCATTGAACCTCCTCTGTTCCATAATTTCGAAACACGACATTACAAGGTAAGGCAATTCAAGCTCTTTCTGACACGAGGCCTATAGAACATCTCACTATCGCCGTAGAAGAAGGAATGTCAGTGAGTCACAGTATGTATTTACGGTGTTTTAAGTATGATTTATATTCAAAGGTTAAATTATACATAATATTCTGCTCAAAGAGGCTTTAGAAATTACGTCAGGCAATAAAGGTAATTCTAACGGGAGAAAAAAACCAGTCGCATAACAATGCCATTGTAATGAAAGAAGTGCTAAGTCGGTGTGTTTATTGAAGATCACCGTGCACCACAAGAGCAGTAAATCACAGAGTTATTGTCTGCTTAGTTCAGGTAATTATGTAAATGCATGTTAAGAGTATGTTAACTAAACCACAATGTTCGCGTTAAACTGTACTTGAACAAATACAATGGTTCTATACACATTAATATAAGTTAACTCCCCGTTTATTTTATTAAAATAAAGTTATCGTCGCTTTTGTCTACAGATACCTTGTAAGTGCAAAATGAACATTTTTAAAGAACAAAATAATTTTTGTACTAAGCAAAATGAATTGTAATTTCATAGTTTGTAACTGTCATTTTTTTCATTTTCAGCCATATACGACGGTTTTTCGCTCTCCTGTAGAACCAGGCTATGTTTACGGATGATATCTCCATTTTTAAGCAATGTTATACAGTATTTATAACCATCCTTCTAGATGACTTTAAATGTATATTCTCTTAAACTCCCTCATGAGCGTGCAATTCTATAGGGCTGAATTCCATTTAATTGTCAGTTGTCTTGATTGATTCCTTTTAGGAACTCCTTCTTATTTTTACAATTCTCTTTACGTTGCACCGACACACGTGAGACTTACGGCGACTATGGAATAGGAAAGGGCTAGGCGTGGAAAGGAAGCGACCATGGCAATAATTAAGATGCATCCCAAGCATTTGCCTGATGTGAAAATGGGAAACCACGGTAAACCATTGGCAGGAAATCTACCTTTTTGGTTCGAGATCCAAACCACATTCTCTCCGCATATAACCTCTTGGTGAAGATAAAGAGGCTCAGATATATTTAACTTAAAATTAAAATGGATCGTGATAACACAGTTAGATCCAAATCTGTACTGGGATGCTCACGTAGATTGTATTTCATGTAATCTATCAAGACCGAGCCGTGCGTATTGAATACGTATAAATGACTAAAAACGTAATAATTTTGATGATAATAACATACAATGTTATATTACACTACAATTAACGTGCTACTGTCATAAAATTTTATCATAAGAAATCTGAAATGTATGATACATAGGTATTCTATTTAGCAAAATTATAGTTTGATGATTTTAGGAAATGGCCAAAACAATACCTATCGAGAGAACTGGGCGAGTGGTTTTCCTCACGAATCTGTAAGCTTGCATTCGGTAAATAGTGGATTCGAACCTCACTTTCCCTGGTTTCTCATTTTCACACCACGGGCAAATGCTAGGGCACTTTGTTCCCATCCCTAGCTTTGTGCTATCCCATTGTTGCCACAAGATCGGCCTGTGTCGGTGCGACGTAGAAAAAATAGCAAAACAAAACTTTGTTTACACCATCAACAGCGAATGGGAAGAAGCACGGGTAGAATCACCCTACTCACAGTGATGAGTTCTTCCACAGTAAAAGCAAAAGGAAAAAAGATTATATGATTAGTCACGTGGGTCAATGATAACTTGAAAAATGCATATACACCAGATTCTCATATCGTAGAAAATTGAATAGATGGTCTTATGACGACGATGGGTAGGAAAGAAATAGGACTGGAAAGAAAGTGACCGTGGCCTCAGTTAAGGTACAACCCCAGCATTTGCCCCGTGTGGAAATGGGAAACCACGGCAAACCATCCTCAGGGTGGCCGACAGTAGGATTCGAACCCTCCATCCCTCGAATGCAAACTCATGGGTACGTGATCAAACAGCGTAGCCAATCAACTCACTTGCTAATTGTAAGTTTGCTATGTAAAGTATTTTCAAATTGTTCGTCATACAAAGCAAAACCTGATAAATTCTAAATAGCTAAATGCAATACCTGTATTACTTGAATGTAGTGTTACCTGAGAGGATACCTTTTTTTCATTGGTTTCTTCACACCTAATGATTTAATTCGAACTTCTGATATTTCAGAATTGTACTTTGGTGAAACTATTTGTTAGTGTTCTAAAGCCGCACTAATACATGTAAGGTTTTCGACAACTCAAGGATGGGAAAGGGATAGGTTTGGGAAGGCTGCGGCAGTGGCCTTACAGCCTCAGAATTTGCTGGTGTGAAAAGGGGAAGTCACGTAAAACCATCTTCAAGGGCTGCTGGTGGAGAGATTCTGACCCACCATTTCTCGAACGCAAGCTCAGAGTTATGCAACCTTAACCGCATGGCCATTTCTTCAGTACTTTGGTGAAAGAGGGACTTAAACGTCGATGTAATTATTAGCTAAAATTATTACGTTTTGCTAATCCATACTTATTCAATATGCGGAAAATGCTATACTTTTATGTCATAACCTCGGATTTTTAGGTGGTAATAGGTTAGAATGAAAAGTAATTTGGTTTGTAGGAAGTGTCATGCAACCCGCTGTACCATAATGTAGGAAGAGTAGCATAAATTCAATGAATTCTATAGGCTGTACTCCTAATATCTATGCAAAACTCATAGCATAACCGTTGTACAGTGTAGGGTATACTTGTTACTGGCTAAAGAATGTTTGCATTCTAACCTATCAGTACCTAATAATCCGGACTCTAGGTCATAACTTATTGTGGTCAAGTTGTTCTTCCCCTTGGGGCTCCAAAACCGTTGGTCATACGCAGCTGAAATGTTGCATGGAACATTTAAATAAACTGTATTTCTTGTCCACCTACGATCATCTCGATTTGTGAAGTGTTTATTGGGAAGATTACCTTGTATGTGTTACGCGGTCTAAATTACGTAGCTTCACGTGTGTAAATATTAAGGTTCCTCTCGTATCAGATAACTTCTCAATGCCCCCTTTAATGTGAATCAAAGTCCATCACGAGTAGTATCCCTTAGATTTAGCCAAGCATCAAAACCGGGTCCACCTGATCGCTCATTAACAACTGCACGAACAGACAGGGCCAGGTAGCAGGCAGTGATGATGAGAAGTCCATTCTGTTCGTGAAACACTCACTTCTAAACATAGCACTGGCACACTTACGGTGCGGACACAAAGTCCTCCCACCCATAGTATAGCAAAATGACTCATAATCTGCTGAAGAGAGTAGAGCACCTAAATACTTCTAGCAGATCCATTTCATAAACATCACCTGGACTATTTCCAGACTCTCAGTGAATAACAACAGAAATCGAGTCAACTTCGTTCTCGGAGAAAGAGCAAAGGAGGGATTTCTTCATCTTTTGACAACAGTAAAGTAAAAATTTTGTATTTATTTCTATTATATGCTTTTGTCCGACTCTGTGGTGTAGTGGTTAGTGTTATCAGCTGCTATCCCCGGAGGCCCAGGTTCGATTTCCAGCTCTGACACGAAATTTGAAAATTGGTACGAGAACTGAAACGGGGTCCGCTCAACCTCGGGACGTCAACTGATTAGAGGGTGGTTCAGTTTCCACCTCAGCCATCCTCGAAGTTGTTTTCCGTGGTTTCCCACTTCTCCTCCAGGCAAATACCGGGATGGTATCTAACTTAAGTACACGGCCGCCTTCTTCCCTCTTCCTTGTCCATTCCTTCCGATCTTCCCATCCCCCAATAAGGCCCCTGTTCAGCATAGCAGGTGAGGTCGCCTGGGCGTGATACTGGCCCTCCTCCCCAGTTCCATCCCCCCGACCCAAAGTCTCACGCTCAAGCACACGGCCCTTGAGGCGGTAGAGGTGGTATCCTTCGCTGAATCCGAGGGAAAAACCAACCCTGGATGGTAAACGTCTCACAGACACAGATAGTCTTGTGGCGACGTATAGATAGGAAAGGGATAGGAGTGAAAAGGAAGCTGCCATGGACTTTATTAAGGTACAAGTCCACAATTTGCCTGCCGTGAAAATGGGAAACCGCGGAAAACCACCTTCAGGGTTGCCGACAGTAGGGTTCGAGCCCACAATCTCCCGAATGCAAGGTCACAGCTGCGCGACCCTAACCGCACGGCTAACTCGCTAGGTAGTAATGTGAATTACATACAACGATATCTATTGTTATATTCTCTTTTCGCATTCCGAGGCAGCGTACCTGCCTCTTACTCAGAGATGTCTGGCTCGACACTCGGCTAATTCAAGGAGTCTAATCCCAGACCGAGGGGTGGCACGGAGTTAATTCAACCTCGTGAGTTCAACAGAGGGGTTGTTTGACAGGAGAGACAGCGCACCCGGTTTAGAAAACAAAGCAATTCTACTGATGAAGTCATTATGCTGACCACGTAACACTCCAATATCTGCAGGCCATCTGGTTGCCACAGGGTTTCATTCAGTTATTTTCTCTCTAATATAAGGGATGTCCGCCTCTGTGGTGTAGTGGTTAGTGCGATTAGCTGCCACCTCCGGAGAACCGGGTTCGATTCCCGGCTCTGCCACGAAATTTGAAATGTGGTACGAGGGCTTGGACGGGGTCCACTCAGCCTCGGGAGCCCAACTGAGCAGAGGAGGGGTGGGGGCGGATTTGACTCCCTCTTCAACCTTTCTCGAAGTGGTTTTCCGTGGTGTCACACTTCTCCTCAAGGAAAGTGCCGTTATGTTACCTAACTTAAGGCCACGGCCGTTTCTTTCCCCGTTCCTTGCCAATCTCCTCAAATCTTCCCATCCTCCAAAGGCCCCTGTTCAGCATAGCAGGTGAGGCAGTCTGGGCGAGGTTCTGCTCCACCTTCCCAGTTGTACCCCTCCGACTCAAAATCTCACACACTGTGACAGTGCCCTTGAATCAGTAGAGGCGTGGGGGATGGGAAGATTGGAAGGGATAGACGAGGAAGAGGGAAGGAAGCGGCCGTAGCCTTAAGTTAGGTATCATCCCGGCATTTGACTGGAGGAGAAGTGGGAAACCACGGAAAACCACTTCCAGGATGGCTGAGGTGGGAATCGAACCCACCTCTACTCAGTTGACCTCCCGAGGCTGAGTGGACCCCATTCCAGCCCTCGTAGCACTTTTTCAAATTTCGCGGCAGAGCCGGGAATCGAACCCGGGCCTCCGGGTGTGGCAACTAATCACACTAACCACTACACCACAGGAGGCGGACCCGTGAAGTATTGCCTCGTCAAATGTTAACGGGAAACTACCTCACTCCTCATTTCCCTAGTATGCCTCTTCAGTGACGCCTAGGCTATATATGATAGACTTTGTTGGAGCTGTGGAGGATCAGACCAGCCTTCGGGCTGAATACCCAACACACGGTACATATAAAGTCGTATGAGTTCAGATACTAATCCTCGTTCAACGATTACAACGATGTGTATCGTAGTGCATTTAATAGTATACGAATGTGACGAGTAGTAATTTCTTTTTCTTTTTTTGCTAGTTGCTTTACGTCGCACCGACACAGATAGGTCTTATGGCGACGATGGGACAGGGAAGGGCTAGGATTGGGAAGGAAGCGGCCGTAGCCTTAATTCAGGTACAGCCCCAGCATTTGCCTGATGTGAAAATGGGAAACCACGGAAAACCATCTTCAGGGCTGCCGACAGTGGGGTTCGAACCTACTATCTCCCGAATACTGGATACTGGCCGCACTTAAGCGATTGCAACTATCGAGACGAGCAGTAATTGATAGTGTATTATTGTAAGAGTTGTAGAAGTAAATTTAACTATGATTCATACAGATGTGCACGTGTGTAGATGAATCGGCTGAAATTTGTGGACGGAAGGCAAGGGAGTGCAAGGTGGAGCAAGAACCTCTGTGGCTACTTCCGAAAACAATTCCGGTTGCTTTTCGCTTTCAACTGCACTCGAGCTGTCACCGCTAAACATCAGGATCATAAAGTTAGCTTGATCAGCAATTACTTGAAGGTGGTTGACGTCCGACTCGTTGGCTGAATGGTCAGCGTTGAGCCTTCGGTTCAGAGGATCCCGGGTTCAATTTCCGGCTGGATCGTGGATTTTCATCGCGTCTCATTAATCCTTCTAGCTCGCGGACTCGGTACTTGTATTTGCTCCAACATTTTCCTCCTCATATCGTCGTTGTGCCTCGAAATAACGCTATGTGATCATGTTGAGCGAAGAAATACTGACTCGCAGCACACGTACGAGCGTTAATGGTCCAAAATAAACGACAAGCCAAGTTCACAATTACATTTTAAAAATATATTTAATAGGTCAATGTCTGGCTCCATGGCTAAATGGTTAGCGTGCTGGCCTTTGGTCTCAGAAGTACCGGGTTCGATTCCCAGCAGGGTCGGGAATTTTAACCATAATTGCTGAATTCCCCTGGCAAGGGGACTGGGTGTATGTGTCATCTTGCTCATCATTTCATCCTCATCACGTCACGCAGGTCGCCTACGGGAGTCAAATCAAAAGGCTTGCAACAGGCCTCTCCAAACGCCACACGCCATTATTATTTAATAGGTCAATGTAACATTAACTGAACTCACTTCACTATTTTAGCGGTTACTGAATGTATGAAACACACTCCTGTTTTCAATATAATTTGGCAGCACACAATCGGACCATGGAGTGAGTTTTAAAGCAACTGACCAACAAACGACTTTTCTTCCTCCCGCTAGACCTTGGAGGTTAAAGCGAAATATTTGCAGGCTGAAAGTTACCCTCAAGCATCTTGCTGACCATGCCCGAAGCAAGGAATGACCAGACTTCCAAATACAAAATTTGATAGCGGTCCAAATTACACATCAGTCCAAAATAAACTGTAGTTGCATTTAAAAGAGCCAAGTTGGTGATGATATCTCCGTTATTAATAATACAAAGTGGTCCACCATGTCCTTAAAATCTAGTTTCTTAGCAACCGGATGAGTTGGCCGTGCGGTTAGGGGCACGCAGCTGTGAGCTTGCATCCGGAAGACAGTGGGTTCGAACTCCACTCTCAGCAACCCTGAAGATGGTTTTTCCGAGGTCTCCCATTTTTACACCAGGCAAATGCTGGGGCTGTACCTTAATTAAGGCCACAGCCGTTTCCTTCCCACTTCTAAGCCTTTCCTATCCTACCGTCGCCATAAGACCTGTCTGTGTCGGTGCGACGCAAAGCAAATTGCGAAATCCTTACAACCCGCAGTTTAAAGACTACCTAAAATATTTTAAAATCTTGCTTTAGTGTAAGAGAAGGCTTCATAGCCTTAACTACATCAAACAAAACAACGCAAATAAATAAATAAATAAATAAATAAATAAATAAATAAATAAATAAATAAATAAATAAATAAATAAATAAATAAATCGTTCACTGTTCCTATGCGGGATTACTACATCGATATATTTGGATTTAAGCTCGACAATACAACACATTTACGGCAAAAAAACAACAGCAATCTAAAATAGTGAATTATATTTGAGTGTAGCTTACCTTTCAGCCGAGTCCTCTCCAGCTCATCGCGGACGTCCCGCAGGATAATAGAGGTTTCTTGCAGTCTCACCTCTGCTCCCGGAGTTAAAGAGCGTGCACGCTGCCGAATCTGGAAAGAGAAAACGAATATTCGACTAGCATCAAACATACAATGTTTGAATCTGTGCTTATCTAAAAGCTAAGTACTTATAACCAAAATAACATTACTTTCATTGTGTATATACAAGAACTCAACACCGTTGGGATAGTGTAAGTCCCGTATTCAATCCCTTGGCCGTACGGCGATTTTAGTCATGGATCGTGCGCTGAAGCGGCATTCACTGACTCTCGTGAGGTCAGTTGATAAGCTGTTGATATGAGAAACAGTGGACCGGTTTAAGAAGGCCAAGCAATACAGCAATACACGCTGACCACATCCCATTCCAATATCTGACATCTAGCTGGGCAGCAGGTTATCGATCGGCTATAGGCTATTGGTTCTATGTGCCAGGCCTAAGTACTCACCTTTGGAGAGAGCGCACCCTTGAAAATGCCGAGCAAAGTCTCCAGCGAAACGTTGGGAGCTAGGAACTCACTTTAGACCAGAGCCTATAAGTTCCGGAAATTTCTTCTATATTTAACAAACGGAAACAATTTCAAGGAAGTTGACAGTGAAATCCAATCAACTTGCGTGCTGACAAGGAGAAATGGCCAGCGTGTCCCCAGAGATCTGATCCATATTTAGTATACGTGCAGGCCATGGTGAGAATGTTCACAGGTTCAAATCGCAAGGCGCGATTCCCACCCACTTCCGAGAAAATGGAATTTGAATATTTCGAGAGTGCTTCCAAAGACCAGCACGTGACAAATTCACACAGCGATGCCTAATATATAGGAGTATATTATAAAAAAGTAACTGAAAAAATAAAATTATGCCTGATAGAACGATACTGATTAAATATCTGAATTTAGCACAAAAAACTTTACTAGAGTCAGTATTCGGTTTTGTTTTGAATAAATCATGTTGTCCAGTAGGTGTGATTTACCGGGGACGTCTTGTGAACTGAAAGTGGTTGCAGGTTTGTATAACCTTCAGTTCTCTTCTTGAATTATCGATTCCATTACTAGGCTATTGTCTTACGCCTGCTGTACACCATCAATATTTTTCTTTCAATTAAAAACTTCGGAAGAAAACTGATCAAATCTTGTCAAAGATTCTTCAACATTGCTGAAGTTTTCACAAGATTTGAAAAGATTTGGCAAGGTTTGACACCATTTTCTTTTAAAGTGGAGGAAAGACAAGCAGGAATGGTTGTTCGACTAGCAGTGGGACATATTCTTAAAAAGAAGAGACACGCGCAATAAAGCATAATTTACATGGAGAATAGATTAATATGGTTACGTTCAACATAATTTTTGCAATGTATTTACTGCATTCGCAGATATTATGCAGTGTTATGCTTGTTGCATTTACTCACATGAATTGAGTAAAAATTATAGCAACGTCACGGGAATCCATATCTTATTACATGAAAACCTATTAGGAATATAATAATAATAATAATAATAATAATAATAATAATAATAATAATAATAATAATAATAATAATAATAATAATAATAATAATAATAATAATTGAAACTGCTAGCGGAAGAAGTTTGAACGTTTTTCGACAGGAGTCTCTACTGTCAACCCAGGTGCTCCCTCTGATGAGAGGTTGGACAATTAAAATTCAGGATAAATTTGTTTGTCATTATTTGGCAAAACTGAATTGTTTGTAAATGGTTTTTGGTATTCTAAAGTTATCAACACTTCTATCTCTTCCCACCAACTTAATATTGTACCCAATAGGGAATGTTGTACATTTACTTAATTAACCGATGAGGAAATGTTGATATTTATTCGATTATCCAATAGAAATGGTGGATGTGTCAGGGCTTTGGCCCAGAGAAATCTGGAAACTTCCTCTCCGCTATAAAACTGGGACCGTTCAGGCCATATTGTCTTTCCGATCGCTCCAGCCAAGAGGTTTAGATGGAGACAATGTCTACTGTTTGTTTTGGTTAAGTGTAGGTTGTGTCTTTGATAGGCCTGGAACTTGAAAGTTTTGGAGAATAGTCTCATAAATAGTAATCGTGTAACGCAAAGACGCTCCTCTTAACTGATGTACAATTTCGAGCTCTGTCTCCTTGAGTAGGCCTATGTATTGAAGGGAGCAATGGTGCTCTTTTTAAATATGTGATTTTCTTATACTGTTTCTTGAGCTCACTGTTAGACCTTGTACCTGATCATTTGTTATTTGCTTAGCAAAGTGTAAAGTTTGAAAAGAAAAGAAAACAGAAAAGAAAAGAAAAGAAAAGAAAAGAAAAGAAAAGAAAAGAAAAGAAAAGAAAAGAAAAAACAAACCCAGGAAATAAATATATTCCAAATTTTAAAGTTTTAAGTTGCTATTTAATATTTCTCTATCCACCCATTCATGCCCGCGCCTTCTTTCCTTTCTGTCCACCACGATACCTCCGTAACATTAACGAAAATAATAAATAATAAAATAACAATAATAATAATAATAATAGCGGCGTAGGGATGTGGAGACCCCATCGCAAAGTGGGAAACCACTGCAATCAGCCACCCGAGTGTTGGTGGGAAAACCATAACTTTTGGGTTAGGAGGAAATGCCTACCCACAGCCACGAACATCTCGAGGTACCTCTCGATCTCAACAATCGAGTTGTATTTTCGTGATCTTTCTCAAAATATCTCCAATAGTTGTATTTTCAACTTGTAACCCTGGCATGATGGAACACACGCTACCAACGCAACTACCCCAGGCCCCGGGCGCACGTCCCATTTCTCCCGATCGTCGGATTCTGGGGGATCGGGAACGTCGTACTTCACAGGAGGATCGGAGCTTCTCAAAATCTCTTCTCCCCCAAAATAGGAACTTCCTTCGTCCTATTAACATCAACACCCTGCTGAAAACTGGAAAGCTTAAACAACTGACTGACGCCCTGGACAAATTTGATATTCAAATCATAACGGTCCAAGAAACCAGATTTCAAGATGAGAACCACCTTGACTCTGAAAACTTCAGGATATTTAACGGTAAACCAGCCATAAATATCAAAGAGGATTTATCAGTACTCGGGACGGCCTATGCAGTAAGGAAAACTATCTTGGATTCAGTTATCGACTTTACATCACCATGTGAAAGAATTTCAGTACTTACAGTGAAATCAAACAACAAAGCATGTGCCTTGATAAATTCCCATGCCCCCACTAACGTAGATAATAAGAAAAATCCACAGAAAGTAGAATACTTTTGGGAACTGCTTGAAGAAACTACTAGCAAGATCCCTAAACATCACGTTAAACTCTTATTAGGGGATTTCAATGCACAGGTTGGCAGAGAGAAAAAATACACATCAATCGTAGGATTTCATCCTGCACATCGGCGGACTAATAAGAATGGAGAACCTCTAATAAGCTTTTGTACATCATTCATGCTGAGACTCATATCCGCGCATTTTATGAGACCTAACCCATTACTAGGGGAATTGCAGATTGACCATGTTGCTATTTCCGTAAAGAATATGCTTGAGATTCAGAATGTTAAAGTACGGAAGGAAGTTGTCGTTTCGGATCACTACCCTACGCAAATCAAGGTTAGGTTCCAGCCAAATGGATCCAGACCTAAAGGCAACCGATTTCCAAGAGTTTATCGGACTGTCTGAGGAAGAACGCTGACGTTTTCGTACGTGACAGACACGATCAAGATCCTAAGGTGTGGCCAGACATTCGCAACACATTACAGTCATCAGCAATGAAATTTGGACAGCCACCCAAGAAACACAACCTGTGATGAAATGACAGAATCAAAGCATGGAGTCAATGAAATGGACACCGAACAGTTGACAGATGGGAGAATTTCCTGAAGACTCAAAAACTGACGTCAAAAGCAATCCGCCGCGAAAAACGTACATATGAGAAAAACAGACTCGCAGAGATAGAAGAGAATTTCCAGAAAAACAACACTCGGAATTTCTACAAGACATTCCATGAGGACTTATCAGGGTACATACCACCAACATTAAGTTTTCGTCGACCTAACGGATCACTAGAGACAAACAGTAAAGAGAACTGCAAGATACAGGCTGACTATTTCCAAAATCTACTGAACTGCAATACACCAATTGAAAGAGTACAGTTTGAGAAACCTCAACCAAACCCAAACTCACAGCCCCCAACAACTCTAGAAATAAAAGAGATAATCCAATCGTCCAAAAATAATAAAGCCCCTTGGAACGATGACATAACTGCAGAGATGTTGAAAATAGGAGATGACCTCATCAGAAGAATTCATACACCCTTAACAGAAATATGGGAGACCAATACGATTTCGAAGGACTGGAAGAATGCCATTATCCATCCGTTACATAAGAAAGGCGATCGAGTGGACCCCAACAACTATAGAGGCATATCCCTTTTACCAGTTATGTACAAGGTTCTATCTAAAGCGGTATTAAACAGAGTTGAACAACAAACAGATCATTTGATTGGTGAATCCCAAGCAGGCTTCAGAAAAGGTAAATGGTGTTCAGAGCGAATTTGGAGTCTGAAGACGATATGGACACGCCGCAGTACCGCCACATTTGTCATCTTTGTGAACTTTAAGAAGGCGTATTACTCTATCGACAAACTGTTGTGGACATCATAGGAGAGCTAAGTGTGGACGTGAAGACCACAGAATTAATCCGCCAGACTCTCACAGACACAACATCTCAAGTGAAGTTTCTAGGTGAACAATCAGAGCCTTTTGAAGTGCATACAAGTGTTCGACAAGGAGATGGCCTCTCTCCGATCCTTTTTAACTTAGTGTTAGACAAACTCATCAGGGAATGGGGAAAAGAAATCGAAGGTATAAACATTGGTACTCGGGGACAAAGAATTCACGTGAAGTGCCTAGCTTTTGCTGATGATCTAGACATCTTTACCAAGACTAGTGAAGACACCAGGTATGCCATAGAGAAGTTACATGAGATATCATTAAAGACACGCCTTCAAATATCGTATGAGAAGACTCATATCTTGGCTGATGGACACCAGAATATCATAATATCCCCACTACAGACAAATTATGGAATTATCACACAGGTCCCTTCCTTCAAATATCTAGGAGAAATCATTGTACCATCCGGATTGGTCAGGAAAGCTAATTTAGAAAGAGCCACCAAACTCCTGAAAGCATACCGAATAACATGGAATCATTACAATAAAAGAGTGATGTCACAAAACGCAAAACTTCGCCATTACAAGACTGTTGTACTTCCGGAAGCTGTGTATGCCTCAGGAGCCACATCTCTAGGAGGCCACTCTAAAAGTGATGAAATTGAAAAACAAGAACGAAAAAATCTTAGGAAAATATATGGCTCCGTTCTTGTAAATGGTATATAGATCAAAAGAAAAACTGTAGATTTGTACAAAGCAGTCGACAATTTCACCGATACCGTATGCAGGAGACGATTGAAATTCTACGGCCACATCTGAAGAATGGAAGCCACTAGATATGCAAAAAGAGAGTGCTTGGTATTATTAATTCAAAGAAGGTTAAAATCAGCTGGTTAGAGGAAATAAAGCGGGACCTAAAAGAAATAAACATAACAGAAGATACCATCAGGGATCGCAAGGCTTTTGGAACTCTGGTTGCAAAGCAGACGTTCACGAAAAAGATTAAACTAACTAGAGGGAAACAATGGACGGAACGACGCAAGAAGCAGCATAGCGAGTTCATGAAGAGATTTTGGGAGAAGAAGAAGAAAGGAAAACCATCATCAAGCTAACAAGTTCCAACGCGCATACGGGCATAACGAAGAAATAATAATAATAATAATAATAATAATAATAATAATAATAATAATAATAATATGCGAAGATCGTCATAAATCGAATATTACTGATAGTGCCTACTTGTAGGTTATTGTACGGTAATAAGGATAAGAGCTGTCCACTTCCTTCAGATATTTATCTTGCAATCTCCTCGTACGCTGCCGTTTTCTTCATTTGTGAGGTAGTCTATGGAGCCCACTGAAAATAGACAGGGATGAGCCTCGCACTTAGCAACTAATACACACACAACATCCCTCGGCCATGAAGACGAAGCCATTTTGGTTCCCAGCAATCCCAGCATGCCTAGCGGCCTAGCGCGCATCTTTAATACTCTAATTTCAATGGTCAATTCTGCCAAATAATATTAATAATTTCGGGTTGCTATTTCTAGCCGAGTGCAGCCCTTGTAAGGCAGACCCTCCGATGAGGGTGGGCGGCAACTACCATGTGTAGGTAACTGCGTGTGATTGTGGTGGAGTATAGTGATTGTGTAGTGTGTGACTTGCAAGGAGTTGGGGACAGCACAAACACCCAGCCCCCGGGCTACTGGACTAACCAATGAAGGTTAAATCCCCGACCCGGCCCGGAATCGAACCCGGGACCCTCTGAACGGAAGGCCATTACGCTGCCATTCAGCCAACGAGTCGGACAATTTTGTCAAAAACCTATTAGAACATGTTCTAATGCACTTTCAACACTTTTGAAGACTTGTCATGTATTGCAAGGGATTTGACAAGTAAACTTGTGAAGTATTGAACAGTCTTGTGATGTCATTGAATTTGACAACAATTTGATGGTGTACAACAGGCTTT
Source organism: Anabrus simplex (assembly GCF_040414725.1). Taxonomy (NCBI): domain Eukaryota; kingdom Metazoa; phylum Arthropoda; class Insecta; order Orthoptera; family Tettigoniidae; genus Anabrus; species Anabrus simplex. The sequence continues at coordinate 172,833,689 of NC_090266.1, read as the reverse complement.
ACAGTCATCATTTATAACTTTCTGCAGCTGGCGCTTTGTTGTGTACATCTGTAGGAGTCTTCAGGTTTGCAGGCAAGTTGTAAACCTACGGAAGGTAATTCATGGAGGATTTCGGCTTGTGTGGGGATGGGGTCTTAAAGGCGAGACTTATTCTTCTACTGCAGAAAGGTTTCTCGAACTCCTTGATATGAGTACCAATATACCTGCAGGAGGAAATAAAATACACGGGGAACGTTTCCGTTTCAAGTAGGCCTTTGTTCGACGTGGTGTGAACAGTTTATTTACTCTGCTTGTGTAATGAACCGTCGCATATTCCGCATGAAAACAACACACACACACACACACACACACACACACACACACACACACACACACACACACACACACACACACACACACACACACACACACACACACACACACACACACACACACACACACGGTACGGTAATTATGACGCTTTCTTCGGCATTAAAGTACTAAAAAGATGTCGTTCTAAAACTCGTCTTTTCGCAAGCTGTAAGGTGATCAGTTTTGCCAACGTCCGACTCGTTGGTCAGCGTACTGGCCTTCGGTTCAGAGGGTCCCGGGTTCGATTCCCGGCTGGGTCTGGGATTTTAACCTTCATTGGTTAATTCCAGTGGCTCGGGGGCTGGGTGTTTGTGCTATCCCAAAGATCCCTGCAACTCACACACCACACAGAACACTATACTCCACCACAATAACACACAGTTCCCTACACATGGCAGATGCCGCCCACCCTCATCGGAGGGTCTACCTTACAAGGGTAGAAATAGCCACACGAAACTATTATTATTAGTGTTGTCAACAGTGGAAAAGGATTATCCACATAAACGGCTCCTTGAAAACAATCAGAAACCACTAACTCCCTCACCTCCCTTTTCTACACTTTAAGCATCGTTGAGTTACGGAATTACTCTATGAACACAAAACTTAAGTATATTATCCTTTTATCTCAAAGGTTAAAATTATTTCAAATGTATTTCAAGGTGAAATTATCTAATAGTCCAGGATCATTGATGACTTCTTACTAACACTTCAATAGAAGAAGTAGGAATTGATACAGAAGTGTGCTATGTTTCCACAGTCCCTACTTCTTGTAATACTTCGTTCGCTAGCTCAGGTGGCAGCATTGTTTCTTTCTTCTGAATCGATAAGCAAATTTATCACTTTGGGTCGTCTCATTCTATTTTTAGCTTTAGTTTTAATAAAGTTCTACCGATTTTCTTTGCAATTTTGCGTATGACCATGGCAATAATAGGCGCGGCAGGTAAGTGTTCCCAGGTCCTGAAATAGACAGGTGTTACTTGCATGTCAGTATTTCATAACTTTAAATGGTGCCCATGGTTTTAGACCATTTTACAAAAACAAAACCGGTCATTTAAAAAAAAACTCGCAGTAAATGCTGGAGTAGGGACGAAGAAGAACATCATTAACATAAGTTCCAGATTTCAAGTTCCTAAGTATTTAAACAGAGTTTTTGAGTATGGTTTGATAGAATCTGCTTATGTTGTTTCGAGAACGATACACGCCAGTCTAATTCGTTCAATCTTTTTCGTGAACGTCTGCTTTGCAACCAGAGTTCCAAAAGCCTTGAGATCCCTGATGGTATCTTCTGTGATGTTTATTTCTTTTAGGTCCCGCTTTATTTCCTCTAACCAGCTGATTTTGACCTTCTTTGAATTAATTAAACCAAGCACTCTTTTTTTTCATATCTAGTGGCTTCCATTCTACAGATGTGGCCATAGAATTTCAATCGTCTCCTGCATACGGTATCTGTGAAATTGTCGACTGCTTTGTACAAATCTACAGTTTTTCTTTTGATCCATATACCATTTACAAGAACGGAGCCATATATTTTCCTAAGAATTTTCCGTTCTTGTTTTTCAATTTCATCACTTTTAGAGTGGCCTCCTCGAGATGTGGCTCCTGAGGCATACACAGCTTCCGGAGGAACAACAGTCTTGTAATGGCGAAGTTTTGCGTTTTGTGACATCACTCTTTTATTGCAGTGATTCCATGTTATTCGGTATGATTTCAAGAGTTTGGTGGCTCTTTCTAAATTAGCTTTCTTGTCCAATCCGGATGGTACAATGACTTCTCCTAGATATTTGAAGGAAGGGACCTGTGTGATAATTCCATAATTTGTCTGTAGTGGGGATATTTGGATATTTTGGTGTCCATTAGCCATGATATGAGTCTTCTCATATGATATTTGAAGGCGTTTCATTTTCAGGTATATTGCTGTTACCATATGTTTTCTCTTGCAGGTAGTTTATAAATGTATTTACTCAAAGTTAGCTTCGCCACACTGAAGAGCCTAACTATCATAAAATTTTACAAAGGGCACATTTTTCTTTGCACTGGCATCAAAGTTACATGATTCAAGAAAGGGAATTAACGAGTCTATAACAACCTAAGTGCATTTGATACTGAAGAAATGAAACTTTACTATGGAAGAAGGAAGAAAGACACACTGAAGTAATCCTTGCCTCCTTATTTTCAAGAGAATCCCCTTCATCCCAGCTTCGCCTACAGTTCAGGTCTTCCTCAGCTCGCCTTTTGATGGCATCACGACTCAGAACGTCAATAAATGAAATTTTAACAATTAAATTTTGAACTCCCTACATCATATTACAATGTGCCTCCTTTGATCAGTGGCAGAGCACTGGTCTTGTACATCATATTGCATAAAAATGTAATTGACAAAGAAACCAAAATATCCACTGACATAAGCATGAAAAAGAGTAGATTTCCCACTCCCCACTATTCGTTAAAATTTGTCCACTGACAAAGAGTAAAAAAACTTAGAGTTAAAGGGAAAACCACCGTGTAGGCAACAATGCATGAGAAAAAAGCAGGTGTCATGTTGCTACCTCCCTCATCTCATCAGAGATGAGGCATGTTGAATTTTACTTCGAGCTGTTGAACGAAAACGATTCCAAACAGCTTGCTGCTGTAGAGTGAATGTGCATGATTTAATTTCTTTTGAATTGAAATTATTTCGAATGATGGATGGATTTTCTATAGTTGCATAAAGTTAGTAATTATACTTATTAAATCTTATTTTACTTAGCTCTGTATAAGTCCTCTCATACACAGTTCTGAAGTTTAAAGTATGTTCAAAACTCCCTTTGATATCCATCGTCCACCAGTACAATTTAAAACCCACAGCTGACACTGCGAATTACTACGTTTACACGCATCTGTTTTTAGAAGAAAGTCTATTTCCCAAGACAATGCAGACTTCAATACGAATGTAGAAGCCAATTGCTGATCAACACAACGCTAATGCCAAAGCCCACACTTACCCTGACGGTCACAAACGAGCGATCACAACCGTACACGTTCTTAGCCAGGATGCAGTAAGTACCCACATCAGATGGTAAAGCCCGTTTCAACGTCAATCGGACGTAGTCATCTATGGTCTCCTTGAGGCAGCGCTGGCTGTTGGTAATGTCTCGAGTGCCCTTCATCCACGTCACTGTGAACACAAGAAGAAGTTTTAAAGAGAACAAAATGGTTTCTGTCAGCTAATGATGACGATGATGATAATGATTATTATTAGTAGCAGTCTGGGTTTAACGGTAGATTACTAAAATCAACCAAAGGCATTTATGTTGACAATTGGGCTACAGTGAGAATTGATGGTAGAATGTGTTCTTCGTTCAGGGTACTTACAGGAGTTAGACAAGGCTGTAATCTTTCACCTTTGTTGTTCCTAGTTTACATGGATCATCTGCTGAAAGACATAAAATAATAGGGAAGGATTCAGTTTTTTAATGCTATTTGTTCGGGGCGTCGACTTATGAAGATCTTTTTCCCCTAGTTGCACCATATGTGAGGAACCTGCGTGTGTTATGTAAATGGAAAAAGTGTGAAGTATTGAATGTGAGGAAAGGAACGTTAAGGACGACACAAACACGCACTCTCCAGGCCGGGGATATTAATCATTTACAATTAAAAACCCCAGACCTGCCGGGAAATGACAGGGTGACAGGCGGACACGTTGCCCCCTACACCGCGGGGCCGGACGAGGGATTCAGTTAGGTGGAAATGTATTAAGCAGTATGGCCTATGCTGACGACTTTGTCTTAATGGTAGATTGAACCGAAAGCCTGCAGTCTAATATCTTGGAACTTGAAAATAGGTGCAATGGGTATGGTATGAAAATTAACTTTTTGAAGACTCAATTGATGTCAGTAGGTAAGAAAAGTAACAAAACTAAATGTCAGATTGGTGATACAAATCTGGAACAGGTAGATAATTTCAAGTATTTAGGTTGTGTGTTCTCCTAGGATGGTAAAATAGTAAGTGAGATTGAATCAAGGTGCAGTAAAGCTAATGCAGTGAGCTCGCAGTTGCAATCAACAGTGTTTGTAAGAAGGAAGTCAGCTCCCGGACGAAACTATCCTTACGTCGCTCTGTTTTCAGACCAACTTTGCTTTACGGGAACGAAAATTGGGTGGACTCAGGATATCTTATTCACAAGTTGGAAGTAACAGACATGAAAGTAGCGAGAATGATTGCTGGTACAAACAGGTGGAAACAAAGGCAAGAGGGTATTTGGAATGGAGAGATAAAGGCCAAGTTAGGAATGAAATCGATGGATGAAGCTGTACGCATAAACCGGCTTCGGTGGTGGGGTCATGTGAGGTGAATGGAGGAGGATAGGTTACCTAGGAGAATAATGGACTCTGTTATGGAAGGTAAGAGAAGTAGAGGGAGACTAAGACGACGATGGTTAGACTCAGTTTCTAACGATTTAAAGATAAGAGGTATAGAATTAAATGAGGCTACAGCACTCGTTGCAAATAGAGGATTGTGAGGACGTTTAGTAAATTCACAGAGGTTTGCAGACTGAACGCTGAAAGGCATAACAGTCTATAATGATGTTGGATGTATGTAGTAGTAGACTAGTAGTAGTAGTAGAAGCTGTGCCCGATTCCTTGGCTGAACTGTCAGCGTTGACGCCTTTGGTCCAGAGGGTCCCGGGTTCGATTCCCGACTGGGTCGGGGATTTTAATCGAGTATGATTATTACTTCCGGCCCGGGGACTGGGTATTTGTGTTTTCCCCAACATTATCCTCTTCAAATTCAGACAACACACCACACTACCAACCACCACAGAAACACGCAATAGTAATTACATCCCCCTACAAAGAGTTGGCGTTAAGAAGGTTATCCGGCCGTAAAACACGGCTATATCCACATGTGCGACACAGTTCACACCCGCGATCCCACAGGGAAAAGTGGCAGAAGATGAAGAATAAGTAGTAGTATTAGTAAGTGGCCGCGTAGTTTCGGTCACATAGCTATAGCATTCTGAAGATAGTAGGTTCGATCTCCACTGTCGGCAGCCCTGAATATAGTTTTCCGTGGTCTCCCATTTTCACACCCGGCTACATTAATTAAGGTCACGGCCAATTTCTTTCCACTCCTAGCCCTGTCATATCCCATCGCCGTCATAAAACCTATCTGTATCGGTGGGACGTAAATCAAATTGTAAAATTAAAAATAAGTAGTATGTGTAGTAGTACAATACGTTGTTAGTTCAATGAAGTTACAGACGTTAGGATTAGATTAGGATAGATTAGGATAGAATGGAATAGAATAGAATGCTCCCATCTCCTATTTCTGGATCGCCCGGAACTGGGGAAAGATTAATCATTCATTGCAATGCAAGTTCTTTTTGATCTATGCATGATTTTCTTGTTGCAATTAATTTACAATTAAGATGAATCAATATTTACACCCAAAATCTAAATTTTAGTTTTTTAAATTTTATTTCTTTTTATCCTAGACATTAACAGTGTTGTATAGTCTAGGGCAGCATGTATCTTACCCTTATTAATTTGCATTGGTGCAAGTATATACTGTATTTATATCACTTGTCTGAATAGAGGTATCCTCAGCTTACAACAGACATCATGAATTAACTGAATGACTGTATGAATTATTAACTGAATGAATTATTGCATTGTTGAATTATATTCATGCATGCATGAATTTAAAAAATACTCTTCTCTCTCAGTCACGGATAGCCACCAAGCGGGGAGAGAGTTTTCATTATTGAATGAGTGATTGAATTGCTGAATGAATTGAATGCATTCAGCCTTCATTGCGGAACTCCAGCAACTAAGGTGAGAACATTCCAATGTAGATGAATGATCGAACTGAATTCATGCATGCATGAACAAAATGAAAGAAACGAAAAGGAAAAACACCCTCTCCTAATCACGTATAACCACCAACTGGGGAGAGAGCCCTTATTATTGAATGAAGAATGAATGAGTGAATGAATGCTCTCAGCCACAGCTACGGAACTCCAGCAGCAGAGGAAGGAACATTTCATCTACTGTAATCTACGCAAATTCACATTCATTTTAACACATAGTTACCTAAAGGAAAATAACAATGACCACGACAATACAACCATAATAATAAAAGTTAAATATGTGCTTGCTTTTATTTGGAGAGGTTAGACAAGGCTGTAATCGTTCACCTTTTGTTTACATTATATTGAACCCTTGGTGGTCATGGGTTCAATATATAAATTATTTACTCAAAGGTTTATATTGGCAGTTGTGTGGAAATACAGAAAGCAGTTTGGCCTATGCCGACGACTTGATAGCAATGGTAGATAGTCCTCAAAGTTTGTAGTCCAATATGTTGGAGCTATAGAAAAGAGATGCAGGGATTATGATGTAAAAATTAGCATTTCCAACACTGAAGTGAAGTACGTAGGGAAGAAACATAAGACAACGGAAAGTCAGGTCGGGAATACAAAACTGAAACAGGCGGATCAATTCATGTATTTAGGATGTGTATTCTCCCAGGATGGCACCTAATACACCGAGTGAAACTGAATCAAGGTGCAGCTATGCTAATGCAGTGAACTCGCATTCTGTAAGAAGAAAGTCAGTTATCGGATGAAACTCTTTATACAGGTCTGTTTTCGACCAACGTTGCTGCATGGGAGTTAAAGCTGGGTGGAATGAAGGTATTTTATTCATAAATTATAAATAAGAGACTTGAATGTAGTAAAATGATTGCTGGCATAAACAAGTGGGAACGATGAAAGGAGGGTACTCGGAATGAGGAGATTAGGACTTACAATAAACTGGATGGATAAAGCTGTTCGCAAAAACTGGCTTTGGTGTTGGAGTCATCTAAGCTGAATGGAGGTTACTGGACTCGGCCCTGAAAGGAAGACAAGTACGTAGAGGGAGACCAAAATGACGATAGTTAGTTTTTAATGATTAAATAATAAGAGATGTGCAATTAACCGAGACCACAGAGCTGGTTAAAGCGGTTTTTAATCTTTTTTCTATTTTTTTAAGTCGCACCGGCACAGATAGGTCTTATGGCGACAATGGGATAGGAAAAGACTAGGAGTGGGAAGGAGGCCACCGTGGCATTAATTTGGGTACAGTCCCAGCGTTTGCCTGGTGTGAAAATGGAAAACCAGGGAAAACCATCTTCAAAGCTGCCGACAGTGGGGTTCGAACCCACTATCTCCCTTGTTAAAGGTAGGGGATTTTGGAAGTGCTTAGTTAATTCACAGAAGCCTGCAGACTGAACGCTGAAAGGCATAACATTAATACGAATTATTATTATTATTATTATTATTATTATTATTATTATTATTATTATTATTATTATTATTATTGAACCAAATCCGAAAAGACAAGGAAAGGACTCGAGTTCAGTTACTGTATACTATCCTATTCTTTGGTTTGATTTATAACATAACTTGTTCCATTCTCCTCTCGAACACTCTCTAACGTTAGCATGAGTTATGTAGAGCGCGGATAGGTTAGAATTCTTCTTCTTCTTCTTCTTCATCTGTTTACCCTCAAGGGTCGATTTTTCCCTCAGACTCAGTGAGGGACCCCACCTCTACCACCTCAAGGGCAGTCTCCTGGAGCTTCAGACTCTGGGTCGGGGGATACAACTGGGGAGGATGACCAGTACCACGCCCAGGCGGCCTCACCCGCTATGCTGAACAGGGGCCGTGCGGGGGGATGGGAAGATTGGACGGGATAGACAAGGAAGAGGGAAGGAAGCGGCCGTGGCTTTATGTTAGGTACCATCCCGGCATTTGCCTGGAGGAGAAGTGGAAAACCACGGAAAAACACTCCCAGGATGGCTGAGGTAGGAGTCGAACACACCTCTACTCAGTTGACCTCCCGAGGCTGAGTGGACCCCGTTCCTGCCCTCGTACCACTTTTCAAATTTCGTGGCAGAGCCGGGAATCGAACCCGGGCCTCCGGGGGTGGCAGCTAATCATACTAGCCACTACACCACAGAGGCGGACAGGTTAGAATACAATCTGACTAATAATGATATTGGCTTTTACGTCCCACTAACTACTTTCTGACGGTATTCGGAGCCTACGAGGAGCCGGTATTTTGTCCCGCAGGAGTTCTTTTACGTGCCAATAAATCTACCGACACGAGGCTGGCGTATTTGAGCACCTTTAAATGCCACCGGACTGAGACAGGATCGAACCTGCCAAGTTGCGGTCAGAAGGCCAGCGCCTCAACCGTCTGAGCCACTCAGCCCGGCGCAATCTTACTGAAGCAATTAACATGTATACTCTAGCCCGCACAACGGTTCTGCTACGAGAATTGCATAATCATTTGGGGTACACCTATTAAAACCCCTAGAATTATTCATGTTACTCCCGGTAAGAGCGAGCTAGACGCTACTTCCCACTAGCCAAATTAGCTTACATTCTAACGTATTACTGCCTAAATGTCCGAGCTCTAGAAAGTTGTAAATGTATGAAAAGATGATGATACAGGTTTAATGCAAACTATAACTTGTCAGTAGGAGGGGCACAGAGAATGACTAAATACAATTTGACAGCATAAATGGAACTGAGTGTATTATGCCAATGAAGGTCGAGAGTGCAGAGGGACCGGTGGAAGGCTAGAATGCCGGCGTAAGACGGCAATGTGGGTGGGGCCAGCGGCGAATATGAGAACAGCCCCAGCGAATTGTTAAGGTACGCGATAAGTAAGCTCTTCAGAAGTACAATCAATTTGCTTTAGTCTACGTCTTATGATGACGATGTGACAGGAAAGGGATAGGAGTGGGAAGGAAAGCGGCCATGACCTTAATTAAGGTACAGCCCCAGTATTTGCCTGGTTTGAAAATGGGAAACCCCGGAAAATCATATTCAAACCTGCCAATAATAGGGTTCGAGCCTACTATCTCTGAGTTCTAGCTGACTGCTACGTGACCCAAACCGCGCGGCCACTCGCTCGGTATTTCTTCAGAAGAAACTGGAAATTGGCTAACAATGGAGGAGGCGTCCAGGATGATCTGGAAGCGGAAACTGCGAGAACAGCTGGCCTGCTGTATATAAAGAGCGCAGCTGGCGGGAATTAGTCTTGAGTCAATCGCGAGTGAGCGCAACATAGTTAGGAAGACGGTCGCGAGTCAGTGAAGAGGCATTCTGAAGTGCGTCCGCAAGGAGTAAGACGGTTGTGATTACACGAAGTGCCAGCGAATTGGGAAAGACACTGCGCTGTGAGAGGCCGTGTTGGGAGCAGGGGCTCGATGCACTAGCGGGCTGTGTGTTCGACTATGTTCTTGAGTACAAACTGTATGAATGTGAAAACTTGAACGCGAATGCACTTGTAAATAACTGTAAATAGTAGTATAATAAACTTAGTCTATAGTAAAACACGCTACCTCTCTGTGTACTCATTTTAGTTTTAAAGTCCCTGACAACCAGCTACAGTATTTATTCCAAGATTGTGCACTAATTTACACATTCTAGAGACAACGATGTATATCGCAATGTTAAGTACAGATGGCAGTGTTTCTCTGTTTCGTTCTCCCATACTTGCTGCTATTCTGTTATCCTGATGTCTCTGATCGATGATGGGAAAGTTGCGCCCTAATTATCAATTGTTATAGATCTCTTGACTGACAATGACTCAAAAACGTTATCACATCAATAGACATGGGTGTGTTTCACTAGACATGGGCAGAGGGTTGATCAGAACTACCAGTTGTAACTTCGTTGCTAAATATGCAACGCATATCCTTTATCGCCTGGATGCCTCGCAATATACGAGAGTGATAGATTCGTTCTCAAGGATCAGTAGCACAACATTTAAAGCCCGTTGCTTATTGTCAAACGCTAAAAATATCAGCCAGGAAGGCAACAGAGGGAAAAATAATTATTTCAGCTATAACGTCTGTAGAACCTTCCCCTTGCACTTTCTACAGTAGCTCACCCTCCTCAACTTCCATCCTCCCTTTCTCCCTTTAATCAACTCAGGGCCGATGACCTAGCTGTTAGATCCCTTTAAAGGACAGCAATTAATCATCTCACCCGAGATACAGTATTCCGCTAGACGATGTATTAAAGAAGTGTGATAGCTATACAGTCTATTACATTCTTCACCTTTACATGTGACTTAAGTAAATCAAAGAAATAAGTGAAGAAACAAGAATAAACATGTAAGATATGAAAACCTTTTGGGACGTTGCCATGTCAAAGAAATATACAGCAGAAATTGTTTACGATATTCACGAGGACTTCGCTCCTCGTACTCAGAAAAGAAGCACGTTCGCCCATGGCCACGACTTCTCTAAGAACGGGACGTGAAAGTACCAATCTAAATAATCATGTTGTTACTGTACATGGAAACACAATTTTTCCAGTGGTTTTAACGGCGCACTAATGCATCCAAGGTTTTCGGTGACGATATGACGGTAACGGGAAAGTAGCGGTCTAATTTAACGTGCAAACCTAACATTTGTCTGGTGGAAAATGCGAAACCACGGAAAACCATCTTCAGAGCTGCTGCTAATGAGATACGAACCCACTACCTCCAGAATGCAAGCTCACTGCTACGCGGTTCGAACCACGTAGCCAACTGGCTCGGTGGAAACATTATTTAATGAGGACATCAAAGAGCAATTAGCATTTGGTCTACACACCTCTAAATTATGGTAGAATCAGGAATAGGAAAGGGGTCTCACCCACTTACCGTTACATGCTGCTAACTGAACACTTTTGCCTTATGTAAGTCCTCACGTACACACTCGCCTTGTTCGTTAATGGTCCCTGGAATGTCCTACCTGGAACCTCTTTCTGTCGTAATGTTCCTATGCATATCCTTCCATTGTTCCCTAAAATTCAAATTATGTTTGACGTCATACTATCCTTAGCTAACCTTTTGCTAAATACAATTTCCTATTACATTCCTTCAATTTCTCCTTACTTCCGCCACCGTTCCTAACACTATTTCTTTCCAACCTGCACCTCCTTCATAATCTTTATTTTTCTCTGTTAGAATATATTGGATCTTAACAATTCCTTACCACTTTCAACGGTACATACCTGTTTTCACACTCCTCAAAAATTGTTTTAAACCCAATCCATAGGCTGTTTATATTTTTCTTTACCATTTCCCATTGATCATAATTCTTTTTTTTTAAACTCACTCCTGCCATTCTTACCAGCTATATGATATTGCCTAATAGTCCTACTTTTAGAACCTTTCTTTTTATCACCTTCATTTTTAACCACAATAAACATAGCCTCGTTATCAGTTATGCCATCTATTACAGTTTTTCTGTAGAGCTCATTGGTTTTATCAGAACCGCGGCGAGAATATTCCCCCCTCTATTTGGTTCCACCGTTTTCTAATTCAGCTGTCCTTCCCAGTGTAACTTATTCACCATTTGTTGAGCTTGATTACTTCTTTATGAGAGCGAGATATCTATACATATAAAATAAGAGATTTGTCTCTACATTGCTCAGAATTAAAAAAAGAATGGCATTTCTGCATCGGCCGTGTCCACACTATCAAGAAAATGCCATTTTTAATTTTCGTTATCTCTGTCTGTCTGTCTGTCTGTCTGGATGGATGGATGGATGTATGTATGTATGCACGCGAATCACGAGAAAACGGCTGAACAGAATGTAATGAAAATCGGTACTTAAAGTCGGGGAATAAAACACTACAAGCTAGGATATAAAGAGTGTTATTTACGATGGTTGAAATGGTAGCGTAAGTCATTGCTCCGACCGAGGCTAACGTCGGCGACGGCTCCGACAGGGTTCCGCGACACAATCTGCTTTAAAGAGAACAAGAACTGCAGGCGATGACGGGACAGAGCATTCAATTTTTTTTAAAATTCACATTACTTCACAATTACAATATTTCAAACTACATTTCAGTGAATCCCACGTAAACAAGCTTGTGTGTGAGCTTGTATACTGTACAATACTTGCGTTAAATACATTACATCATAAAATCATAAAATCACTTTTAATATCCTGTGGTGTTTGGAAGGAGTTATTGTAGGTTTTATTTTATTTCGTGTGGCTATTTCTAGCCGAGTGCAGCCCTTGGAAGGCAGACCCTCCGATGAGGGTGGGCGGCATCTGCCTTGTGTTGGTAACTGCGTGTTATTGTGGTGGAGGGTAGTGTTATGTGTGGTGTGTGAGTTGCAGGGATGTTGAGGACAGCACAAACACCCAGCTCCCGGCCCATTGGAATTAACCAATGAAGGTTAAAATCCCCGACCCGGCCGGGAATCGAACCCGGGACCCTCTGAACTGAAGGCCAGTACGCTGACCATTCCGCCAACGAGTCGGACGTTATTGTAGGTGAAAATGTGTAATATGATTCATATCTGTTAGAAGCCAGATGTATTTTTTAAAGTTTTGGTCCTTTCCTTATCTTTAATATTTTTGGCGTTAGAGTATTAAAAATATGGGGTCCTAGATATGCTGTATGTCTCTGTTCAAGAAGTGCACTTCGACTTGGGATTGGGTATGCAGATCTTAGTTGTAGTTTAGTGCCAAAGCATGGAGTTTCTGGTCCTGTAATCTGTGGTAGTTCTTTATGATGTGTGTTGTGGCAACTTTTGCGTGTAACTAACTTACGTTTAAAACCTGACCTAAATTGAAAATTTTACCTGAGGAAAAGAAAAAGATTTCCCATGCATAGCTTTTAGTATCTGTTTATGAGTAATGGTTCAAGGGGTTATATACTTGTCCAGTGCCCGACCCCACCCTATAATTCCGTACTGCAATACGGAATTGACAAGTTCATAATAATATTTTGCGTGAGGCACAATTCGTCTAAGCCCGATATAAGATATATAGTAGAGTTTACAGTTGTCTCTTTACATGGGAGGTGTGATAGTTCCATTTCAGACGGCTGTCGATCAGAATACCTAAGTATTTACTGTGGGTTGTTTTCTGTACCATGTTGCAACTATAATCATTGAACATTTGTTCACATGGATTTTGATTTTTAAATGGTCTGGTAGACGCAATATTTTACTGTGCGGAAAGGCAATATAATATGTCTTATTTTCATTTAAAGTAAGAAGGTTATCATTCAGCCATTTGTTTATTGTTAACACTACTGTATTACACTTGTTAAAAGTCTGTTCCCGCGCAGCTGTGAGCTTGCATCCGGGAGATAGTGTGTTCGAATCCCGCTGTCGGTAGCCCTGAAGATGGTTTTCCGTGGTTTCCCATCTTCACACTAGGCAAATGCTGGGGCTGTACCTTAATTAAGGCCTTGGCCGCTTCCTTCCAACTCCTAGCCCTTTCCTATCCCATCGTCGCCATAAGAATTATCTGTTTCGGTGCGACGTAAAGCCACTAGCAAAAAAAAACTCTGTTCCCAAGACTTTGTCATCAGCATATGAGAAATTTTCCCATCTATATGTAAATCATGAAGGCTGTTCATGTATAGCAGGAATAACACTGGTCCAAGTACTGCTCCATGTGGTACTCCGGATTCAAGAATTCTTGATTTACTTATTCCATCCTGTATTTTAACTCTCTGTGTTGTGTTCTGTAGAAAACTAGCTGCGAGACTGTGTGGAATACATCGAACGCCGACCGTATCTAATTTCTGTAACAATATCATATGATTAATTATGTTGAAAGCTTTCTTTACGTCTAGAAATACTGCTATTGTCTGCTTTCTATTATCAAGTGATTTATACAGATGATCGTTTAGAGCATAAATTACATCTCCATTTCCTCATCCTGTTCTAAAACCATATTGGTTTGAAGGTAATATCTTATGTTCCACTAGAAAGTTTATGATCCTAACTTTAATGCCTTTCTCTAATAGTTTGAAAAGTGTGAAGTTACAGATACAGGTCTAAAATTTTCCATGTTGTCTTTGGATCGAGATTTGTAAATGGGGGAAATTGTTGCGATTTTGAAGCTATCTGGAAATGTTCTAGTCAACAGTGACAGGTTAAAGATATGTGCTAGTGGTTTAAGTACGTATGGTCCTATTTCTTTAGTTGTCCTAGCAGATATTTTATCACGACCGCATGCTGATTTCATTGGAAATGACTAACGTGACTACCGGTTGGTAAGTAAGTAAGTAAGTAAGTAAGTAAGTAAGTAAGTAAGTAAGTAAGTAAGTAAGTAAGTAAGTAAGTAAGTAAGTAAGTTAAGTAAGTAACTTACCTCTAGGTTTGGGATCTCCTGTCACCCGGAATGATACAGTTATGTCCTCGCCTACAGCTACAGCCATTACGTTATCTGGCCGCGACACAAACATGGCGGGACGACCTCCCCTTACACTGCCTGGAGGAACCACCTGTACTGCCGCTGAAGTATCCATGTGTCCATAAACATTGTAGGCACGGCATGTGTACATGCCCGCCTCGGACTCTGTGGCGTCCGCTACCATCAGGGTGTATACTCCTGCTTCCTCGAAGGTGCGGTACTTCGGAGACGGTGGTAGCTGCTCTGAGCCTCTCAGCCACGTCACTTCCGGCTTTGGAGCTCCTGTGCACAGACGTAGTTACGTTGAGTAACAGAACAAAACACACATACATACGAAGCGAATAAATTTACTATCATGTCCAACTGAAAAAGACTTACTTATCATGCATATTTTCATATAAAACATATACAAGCAAAAATCAACGAAATCAGTCATTTCAGAAAGATAAATTTATCAGCTAGTCAACTCATTTCATACAATATATTGACTGGGGAATTCATTTAGCTTCTTTCGATGTAAAAGTGGTACTTTTAAAGTTTCCAATATATAACTTATTCGGTAGAGAGATTGAAGCCAGAATCATTTTAAAATAAATCAGGGACAGGCCTCACAAGTCCCATTTTGATTTTACCACCCATCCCCACCCCCAACTCCCAATACTAAAACCACTTCTTCTTCTTCTTCTTCTTCTTCTTCTTCTTCTTCTTCTTCTTCTTCTTCTTCTTCTTCTTCCTCTTCGTGTTCTTCTTCAAGTACCATATCATGTCCGCCTGACGTTGAAGATCGTTTTGGCGGCGAATCTTGTGCGATCTCTTGCTAGTAGCAAAAGTCTTTCAACACTGTGAATTCCAATCCATTATTTGGTGTTTATAAGCCATGATGTTCGTCATCTCCCGACACCACTTCGACCCTGTATTTTGCCTTGTACAATCCGTTGTAGGATAAGGTAACGGTCATTTCTGAGGATGTGGCCAAGGTAAGAAATCTTACGGCGCTTTATTGTTCGAATGAGTTCCCGACTTGCCCTCGCCTTTCTGAGAACTCCTTGGTTCGTTAGTCGAGCAACCCACGAAATCCTCATCATCCTCTGATGGACCCACATTTCAAAGGCTTCCAAGCGTTTAACTGATATGTTCTTGAGGGTCCATGTTTCCAAACCATATAGCAAAAATGACCATATATGGCAACTGACCATCCTTTGCCTAAGTTTAAAATTTAGGCAGTACAAAGCCACTGCTGAGGAGAAAATATAAGTATGCTCTATAAATAACGCAAGAAAGTTTTAAATGCCGGGCTGAGTGGCTCAGACGGTTGGGGCGCTGGCCATCTGACCCCAATTGGGCAGGTTCGATCCTGGCTCAGTCCGGTGGTATTTGAAGGTGCTCAAATACGTCAGCCTCGTCTTCGTAGATTTACTGGCACGTTAAATAACACTTGCGGGACCTCGGCATCCCCGAAAACCGTAAAAGTAGTTCGTAAGACGTAAAGCTAGTAACATTGTTATTCAAGTTTAGAAATATTAAGAACCAATTATCTGCTTTTTGTGAAATAATATATAATCTAGGCTATTGTTGCTGTGGAACGATTCATACTTGACTTCAAGTTCATATCAAACAGTCAATGATTAGAAAATGTTAATCTGCACGTAATTTCATCAAATTCGCCATGATGCACCCAGTGTATCAATCTTACCCTAGGGCAGTTTCAAGGGTTGCGTCATTCGCACGCAGATGAAGAATCAACAAAAGTAATTGCTTCCTCAGACAAATGGGCAGAAATTACAAGTGTAGACGTAATGCTGCTTTGGTGAAATGAAGTGGCGTATGGCTTTTAGTGCTGGGAGTGTCCGAGGACATGTTTGGCTCGCGACGTGCAGGACTTTTCATTTGACGCTCGTAAGCGACATGCGTGTCGTGTTGAGAATGAAATGATGATGAAGTCGACACACATCTCCAGCCCCCGTGCCATCGAAATTAACCTATGATGGTTAAAATTCCTGACCCCGCCGGGAATCAAACCCGGGACCCCTGTGACCAAAGGCCAGCATGCTAATCATTTTGCCATGGAGCCGGACGCTGCTTTGGTGTATGTATGTTGAGTCCTCAGCCCTAAGGCTGGTTGGATCCTCAACAGTTCTGCCATCAGCTGTCATAGATGGCCTAGGCATCACTGAAGAGGCGTACTAGGGAAATGAGGAGTGAGGTAGTTTCCCGTTGCTTTCCTCACCGAGCCAGAAGTTGTTATTACATATCAGTATGCCAAGCCTACTGAATTGCATGCATCAACCGACCCTATGAACAACATTTTCACACCATTCATAGCAGGAACTGGCTGCATAAGGAATGGTATTACTAGCATCACTCATACCTCAGTCATTTTCACATTGTCAAAGCCAAGGATAAGACTGAGACAGATCAGTGCAAGTAACAAAACTTGAGCAGGCGTAACGTATAGAATAAGAAGTGCGAGCTCTTCTGTATCTATCTGTAAACCAGAGGTTCTCAAACTATTATGAGAGTGTACGCCTCACTCATTGCTGAAAATTCAATATATACCCTCATGAAAAAATCCCTAAATGATAGGTTTAGCAAATATGAGTACCTGGCTCATTATTAAGGCATTTTCAACTAATTATAAATCATTCTTTTATTTAAATACACATCGTAAATAAGACGAGATTGTGAAATTAAATACATTTTAATAACACATAACAAGAAATTTAAGAGTTGGTCTGTATCAAGTATAACACAATGATAATAAAGTTTGTATTACAAAACGCTAGATTTTAGCCTCAGTATGAAATTAATAAATAAGGATGAAAAATGTTCGACCTTAATTCTGGAATTCAGACATTGTGAAACATCAAAATTCCAATGGGATGTGTGTGCCTGCATGGCGCGACACAGTTTCCTGATGTGTTCTAGTCCAGGTGAAACTTTCAAGCGAAGCGTGGCTCCATATATAACTTTCTTATTTACTTGCATATTTCAATTGTTCTTCATTTTCCCCCTAATGCTGCTCGCGTACCCCACTAAAAGTCTCTGGCGTACCCCTACAGGTACGCATACCATAGTTTGAGAACCACTGTTATAAATCAATTGAAGGGAGTCGTAACACCCCGGCTGAGCAGTGGCGGCATTATCACCTGAGGCGACGCTATGATAGTATTGCCATTACCGCGCAGTCACGGTTATTTCAAGTTATCACAATGATCGCTGATTGTTTTGTTGTTGTTGTTGTTATTGTACATTTTAGTGTGAAAAGGTCTAGCTAGTGTAGTTGTTACTTCTTCTTCTTCTACTTAATTTGTTTACCCTCCAGGGTTGGTTTTTCCCTCGGGCTCAGCGACGGATCTCACCTCTACCGCCTCAAGGTAGTGTCCTGGAAAGTGAGACTTTGGGTCTGGGGATACAACTGGGAAGGAGGACCAGTACCTGCTATGCCAAACAGGGGCCTTGTGGGGGGGGGGATGGAAAGATTGGAAGGGATAGACAAGGAGCATGGGAGGAAGTGGCCGTGGCCTTATGTTAGGTACCATTCCGGCATTTGTCTGGAGGAGAAGTGTTAAACCACGGAAAAAACACTTCGAGGATGGCTGAGAAGAGAAACTAACACGCTCTATTCATTTAACCTCCCGAGGTTGAGTGGACCCCGTTCCAGCCCTCGTACCACTTTTCAAATTTCGTGGCGAGCAGGAAATCGAACCAGGTCCTCCGGGGGTGGCAGCTAATCACACTAACCACTACACCACAGAGTCGGCATTGAAAATACTATTTCGGATTTAAAACTGAACACTAGCTTTTTCCAGTAAAAGCAGAAAATTGTTCTCGATAGAAT